>NC_133300.1:3954029-4254029 GCF_005239225.2 Populus alba | reverse complement strand
TTTTGAAGGAAAACGGCGTGATCGCTACAGGGATAAATTTTGACACAGGTGCTAGGACTGCTCTCGCGTTTGTTACTCTACGCGCTGATGGAGAGCGTGAGTTTATGTTTTATAGAAATCCAAGTGCTGATATGCTACTAAGGCCAGAAGAGTTAAATCTTGAGTTAATTAGATCTGTAAGTGTTATCATTTTCTGTCTTAATTATTTACCGTAAATGATTTATGGTTAAAGATTTTATTTTTACAGTGAATTTTTTTCTTACTGCGGTTAAAATTGGTGGAAAATATTATATATAGAAAAAAAGAATTGTATTTAGCAAATTTGCAGTGTGTGTATAAAATATAGCTAAAATCATAGCCTTTTATACCCGGAAAAGGACCCGCTTTATCGGGTAATTGTTTCAATCCGTGTCCATTATTTATATTAAAATATATTTTTTTGTTTTTTTAATTTTGACCCGTGTTAGTTTTGCCGAGTCAATTGTAAAAAAAATCTGATGAAGAACTCATTTTTCACAAAGATTAATTTAAAACCCTGTTTGGATCGGTCTTTTGTCGCGGGTTTTTGAGTCCACCTGCGGAAAAATCTTGTATTTATGTTATTGATTGTGTTTGTGTTTGCCCACGCGCTTAAAATATTCTCATAAGTGTTGTCTTTGATTTTTGTGTATACAGGCTAAGGTTTTCCACTATGGATCAATAAGTTTGATTGTGGAGCCATGCAGATCAGCACATTTACAGGCAATGAAGGTGGCGAAGGATGCAGGTGCATTGCTTTCGTATGACCCAAATCTGAGGCTGCCATTGTGGCCATCAGAAGAGGAGGCGCGTGAGCAGATATTGAGCATCTGGGACGAGGCAGATGTGGTCAAAGTCAGTGATAATGAGCTTGAGTTCCTCACTGGAAGTGACAAAGTTGATGATGAAACTGCCATGTCACTTTGGCGTCCTAACTTTAAGTTGCTCTTGGTCACCCTCGGTGAAAAGGGTTGCAATTATTACACCAAGGTGAGTAATTTGAGTTCAGTCATTCAGTGTCGGGTTCTTAATTTTTTTTTGGTTAACCATGAGATGATCTTTGTTGTAAGCAATGTTGTCTTTTACATTGTCTCCCAACCGGGATTTTGGCCGGAAGAAGGGTAGGCGATGAATTTCTGACTGTCTATGAGGCTACTTGCTAATGGGGTGTTGGATCTCATGCTTTTTCTCAGATGCAAGACCATATATTTTAGCAAGCTTGCTTTAATTAGGGGTACAAACCTGATTTATTTAACAAGGACTATGCTTAAATCTTGTAGGATTTGATACTTGTCGGCAGTCCTCATTGATGCTTTTCATGATGTTAATTCTGAAATCATGATCAAAGCTTATGTGCATGAATTTTGTTTGGAATAATAGCGGTCAAATAAGCATGCAGTGTCATCGATCAAGAAATCCCTCGAATGCTGACAAAACTACTGGCTTAGGTCAGAAACCAGGCGTGTCCGTTTAGGCGTGTTGTCATTATCCTAGTCAAATCCCCAACCACTAAAATGGATATAGCTGCCTTGTTTGTTCATTGTTGTATATGATGGTTGGTGCTTGGCCCACTCTGCATGTTGAAAGGGAGTTTTGGTTTGCATTTATTTATATCCTAAGCATGGTGGAGTGCGGCCACCTAAAGTATAAATTGTTTACCTAACTAGATTACTTGCTAAGGGGATGAAGCTTTTGTCTAGATCGTAAAAAAGCGTATGTGGGGGTGCTTTGGATGAACCTGGAGCTCTGTTAATATGCCAAGTTGATTTGTTTGATAACAGGAAACATTTACTGGAAATATGGATGATTCTTGTACACAATTTACAGGGAAAATGCTTGAAATAAGTATTTATATGAACTTGCTTCTTCTCTTTTGGGTTACAAGATTGATCTTCTTCAAGTTAAATCATAAAACACAAATGTTAATGCTTAATATGTGATCTCTGCATCAAGCCGTTGCTGTGTTATTTCCCAGCAACTCAAGAACAGTGCTCTTGTCTTGTTTCATAGGAGACTCAGACTTTGTGCCATAAATAGTTGTCAGATGTGAACACAAATGTTTGGTGAATGAAAAACATCCTATTTAACCATAAACGGACTTGATTTTCTAAATATTCTCCATTTGTGTTGTTGAAATACAGAATTTCCATGGATCAGTTGAGGCTTTCCATGTGGACACCGTTGATACCACAGGTGCTGGTGATGCATTTGTTGGTGCTCTCCTTTGCAAGATTGTTGATGACCAATCTGTGCTTGAGGTAAATTCTATAAACCATCCATCTCCATTTAGATTGGTAATAAAAAAGCAATTCTTGTATTGCTGTATCTAACATTTGTTGACATCTTGATTTTCAGGACGAGCCAAGGTTGAGAGAGATACTTAGATTTGCAAATGCTTGTGGAGCCATTACAACCACCAAAAAGGGAGCAATCCCTGCTCTTCCTACTCCGGCCGATGCCCTCAAACTGGTGAACGAAGGAAAATAAACTTTCTTTTTTTTAATCCGCACTGCATTTTTCCCTTTCCTTTTCAGCACCTGGTTCTCAATTCAATCGAAGAGCTGTTGCAATCTCAAATTTTCGCCTTTTTCTCTCGAGTGTAATGATTTGAAAGACTTGCGCTTTAAGGTCTTGCGAAATAAATTTTTTTCTTTTGTGTTAGCTTTCTCCAAATATTATATTTGTTTAAAGCTAAAATTTCTGCCAAGCAAAAAAGTTGCAGACGTTGTTTATGTATTAAAATAATATAAAATATAATGTAGAAATATTAAAAAAAATTAAATTTTAATGAAAATCGAGTTGCATGCCTATTCATCACTAGCTATAAAACATGGCTAAGAAAACCTGATTTAGTGAGCTAACAACCTAGAACGAGACCGAGTTTCATTTCCAATCAGCGATCTGATCGCAAATCGGATTAATTAAAACGATGGAACTCAGTCAGGTCTTTCATACATACATAAATAGAACCTGTTCCTTTTCTTTTCAAGTATAAGGTTTCCTCCAATGACATTTTGCATACCGACACAACAAAATGATTATATTTGAGCAAAGAAACCAGTCCTCCACTTCCTTCTGTGGGCTTTGAAGAGTTGGAGTTTGACGGGTTATTGCTACAAGACGATTGCCTGTGGATAGCATTCACTCACCTCCATCTTCAAGGACCTCCAAGTTGGCTTGCATTTTGCCCACTTTGTCTGCATTTGTGCAAGAAATGCCACGGCCCATGGTTCCTTGCTTCCTCCCATGCTCAGTTCATATGGCACCGAGAAGCTGTCACAACATTTTGAAACAAGCATGCAGATGGTCAGAACGAGGATAGCAATAAACAAGTAGTATCTAAATGACCGCAGATGAGATCTCCGATGTTTAACCGGTCACACCTGCTCCGTCCTGCCCCAACTGGATCCCTTATACAGGAGAAATGAAACGGGGATGGGCCATTGGGCTGGTTTGTGTAAATAAGGATGAAAAATCGAGGCTAGTTCATATTGGCAGCAGCTTTATGGAACCCCAACCAGATTACACATTTATACTAGGATAACCATCCTTTCTTATGCTTTTTTCACCAGCAAAATCATTTGTGTACCTCTGTTTTTCTCTTTCTTTTTTCCTATCTGCAAGGCCACAGAAACCCAGTTGCGATCTTATCACCTCCACCACCACCACAACCACCTTTTCATCTCTTAAAATATTTTGTTCCTTTATCTTGGTCTCTGTTACAAATTTCTAGTCAAACTTAACACATCTTTGCCACCTACTGGCCTATATTTTGCAATAGAATATGGAATAGAGTATTACCTCAGCAGTTCTTCTGGCTGAGATCCTTTTTTGGGTGAAGCATACCTGCAGGGACCGTGATTTGGTTGTACTTAATAAAGTTTTAGCATCAATTGACACTATCCACTACTCCTAGCAGCATCTTTGATAAGAAACTATCTCATGCTGTTCATCAACTATAAACATGCATTTTGCTTCGTGATGTTAAAGACCACTATCAAAATTTTGGCAGACTGTACAAATCAGACTCCAAAGCACGATATAAACGACCTGACTATCTTTCTGTTAACAAAGATTATTCAGATAGTATTCACGCAAAAATTCTTTTTTTTTTTTTTTATCCTTCTGTTAACAAAGTTAAATCTTTGTGAAGTATTGCAACTACATGAAATTTCCACTTGGACAAAATCACTTTCTTAGATGCCAACAAAGTGATGGAATTTTAATGAAGAATTGGAGATGTGAATTAAAGCTGACTTCAAGATGGAAGGCTTTTACAGTATGCTGGCCAAACAGTTATTAATATTGTTCTGATGACCACTACAAGTAATTCTTATAATCAACAGAGGAGAATCAGGAAAAACAAACCTGCTGACTATAATTTGGAAGATACGAAGATATTTAGTGGAAAGATTATATATGGCATCTTCAATGTGCTGCTTGCTGAACAAGTACACGACTGGATAACCAAGGAGCCATCTGATGCACATTAGATGAACGGTTTTATTGTACTATAACAGGACTGTACTAACACTTGCAGCGCTAACTGAGTTACTGTGTCAAACAAATCAGTTATTCAGTTTTACTGCATCAAAAACAAAGCTTTTAACACATCGCATTCATGTTTATACAGTTGATATTGGCTGAGAATATAGAAGAATATGGTCTACCAGATGTCTATCAGTTATGATGAAGTAAACATATTTTTAACCCAGATTGAATCAAAACATTTCTTTAAATAGGAAATTACCCATTTAAAGTTGGCACAGTGATCTCGGTGTCTTGCATGCAGCAACTAAGATCAATAAACTCAGATGATTGAGAAGTGGCAGGCTTATTGATGGAGGATTCAGCATTAGCCACACTATCTAGCATCTGATGTGACAAGAGGTCATTGCTATTTCCATTCAAGGGAAAAAATGAAGAGAACAACTTCTGAACTCTTATAAGCTCTGTAACTAAAGTGCTTTCCTCCGCTTGTGTTACCATCTTTGTAAGGGGAAAAAAAAAAAAAGAAAACAAAAAAGAAACGAGTCTTAATCACGGACAGATTCACGGCAGAATTTGCGTGTCAAGCAGCAAATGATTAAATGCTCTATTACTTGATAAAAGAATAAAGAAGACAGCAACCTTGGGAGGATCCTCTTCAAGATTGACGAAGAACAATTCTACTTCCAAATTCAAGCTTGACTTAACATACTCAGCAAGCCCTCTTACATGTATCAAATATATCATGTCTTCTATCACCATCACTCTAAGATTCTCAAAAATAGCCGACTCCTGCCAAATTTATACATAGAACATAGTAATGGCAATCAGGGAACAAAACAGAAATTCAAAGGCACAACACTAACAGCAAGACTAACAAGTTAAGAATCACGTAGTTTATCAAACACCAACTTGATCGAACTTTAAAAGATTTTAACCAAAACTAATATTATGCCCTAATCAGGAGTAAAAAACAAAATTTATCATCAAAACAGCAAAAGCTTATGTCTTTGAGCATTATATTGTCTTAAAAAGTGATAATTTTTAGGACACCACGGGACATACATAATACCTGTTGACAAAATTTAACAAGAGCACAAAGATGGTCTTGTAATTCAGGCAACTTCCCACCATAGTCAACCATTATAACTGGCCTCATTTCTGTCAGCAAAGCTACAATATCTGCCAAAGAATACCCGCAAAGAAAAACCACAAAAATGAAATCAAGTCCAGATTTTGAAGGAGACCCAGAAATCTATATATCATAAAGAGATGAGAGGGACCTATTTGAAGACGATTTTTGGCTGGAAATTTGAGGCGCCATTTGATGTGAGATAGAGCAGAGTCCAAAACTTTTACTGCTTCCTCCATATTTTTTTTTTCTATCTGGACACAAGGGGGAGGCCAAGTTCTTTCTTTCTGCCCAAAAATCTAACAAGGTGACAGGTCGTCTAAAACAGAAATCTTCATCTAAATACTCGTCGTTTACTTCCCTGCTTTCGGCTTCAGTGGTTCTTTTCTTTGAAACATGGGTATCATAGCCTGCCAAGTTCACAGGTTTGCTGATTTAATCTGAATCAATTAAAAAAAAACAAAGAACCTTAAACTGGGCCTTACAAGGTCTTATTTGGATTAGATGAAATTAATTTCTAGACCTCTTGGAATAAAACACAGAATTAATTTAGTTTTTGTTTAGAAGTAGGGTAAAAATTGTATTTTAAAATGTTTTTTTTAATTAGAAGTGTATTTTTATTTTTTAAAATTTATTTTTGATATTAGTATAATAAAATAATAAAAAATACTAAAAATATATATTTAAATTTTAAATAAATATCATTTTAACAACAATGCCAAACAAATCTTTAAAACTTACATGTTATTGGCTTCACCTATTAAGCTTTCCTTTGAATTGACATATTATCAAATAAACATTTTAAAATTTAATAATTTAATTTTTTATTTATTTGCTAAAAATTAAATTTTTTTTAGCATGTTTCAAATCGTTTTTGATGCATTAATCTAAAAAAATAATTTTAAAAAAAATTAAAAAAAATTAACATTTTAATATAAAATATACTTTAAAAAATAATCACAATCACACTTATAACAAAAAATAACTATCTACAAAATCAAGTCCCGAAGTCCCGAGGTCTTATTCAGGTTTATTTGAATCAATCTCTAGACCTGCTCGAAATAATACACACTTAGACCAGACTGGAAGCTAACATATTACCAGGTTAACCCTCAAACTTTGTCTTTAGGTTGAGAGATTATCAGATAAACCTGTCATGCCTAGCTCCAAGTTGACGAATTACAAAAAAATCAAAATGCTAGGTTGGATACATGCTTTTAAATCGAAAGTCTGCCTCAGTTTGAAAATCAGAGAGGTTCATAAACCACAACTTATTAGCTAGGCTTTTATGATTCTTTTAGAGGATGCAATGAAATCAAAATTCTTGATTTTTTTGTTCAAATGTTTAAGTATTCCTGACACGAACTCCAAATCATTTCTCGATTGGATTTTAGATAGATTTTCATATCCACAATAATCCAAACATAGGAGATTACTCTATAATAGCCTCCCCTCCCTTGGTTTTGAATCAAAGACTAACTCACGATGACAAATTCACTTACCATCCTAACCAAGCCTCAAGAATCCATCAAAACATTAATTTAAAATTTGACATTTAGTTAAGGAACCCACTGGGACACAACTCCTGATTGGACCTCAGATTCTGGATTTGAATCATCTCTTATTCACACCTAATGCTGATAATTTGGAATGTGATCAGTCACATTTCCCTCAGAACATGAGACAGTCCATGCAATGCACACATGCAGAGCCACTGTTTTGTTCTTACTGGCTTCTCATCTGGCCAGAACCATTGAGTGATTTATCTTGAGCTGTCCATTAAGTTTGTTCATCAATCAATAGCAGTGGTGGCAGGAACATGTTGAAGAACTCGTCTTTAACTCATCAATAGGCAATCCAGGACTCGTAGCAGATATCATGCTGGGAATTCTCGCAGTCAGATTGTGATTCAGTGATAAATGAATGTTCAATTGGTTTAATCACTTCATATATTGTACATGGAATGTTAACCATCATGATGGATAAGGGCAGCAAACTTGAGACTTAAATGTTCTATGTTACCTTAGAAGTTTTTGAGCTATAAAATACAAAATTGGTAAAGGGAGGAGAAAAAAAAGACCAATGATTTGAAGTAACAGGTATAACAAAAGAGAAGATTGAAGGAAAAAAGAAAATCAAATCAGATATCCATTAAAATTCAGCTGAACCAGGTACCCGAGGGAAAGGTATTGCATCTCTTATATTTTCTATTCCTGTAGCAAATTGAACGAGCCTTTCAAAACCCAGTCCAAAACCTGCATGAGGAACTGACCATACCGAAACAAAAGAGATCAGGAACAATGCATGTTAGGCAGATTTTCAGCTACTTGAGGATACTGAAGCAATCGAATAAAAATAGGACAAATTCCTGAAAACTATGCATTGTATGCAGTGTACTACTGAATTCTATGTAGGATAAAAACTGACATCAAATTGTTTTCCGTACTTCAAAAAGAACTAGAAATGAAATGCTCAGAACCAAAATCTTCAAATGACCAGGATAGAAATTAGACCATCAGCTTCAAAGCACAAACCTCAGCAACTTAAGAGAAATTGTGAACTTCAAAAATTGAAATTTCTCACCTGAACCATAACGGCGCAAATCAAGATACCACCAGAAGCTCTCCTTGTTCAGCTTTAGCTCATCTAAACGGTCTTCTATATATTCCAGCCGTTCTTCTCTTTGGCTTCCACCAATAAGCTCACCAACCTGACAAATAAAACAAATTCTTACATGATACATTCCACTAAGATAACATTTGCTAAACACCTTGTCCCCTGCACTCTGTTTTTTCTAAACTTATGCACAAATAATTCATTTTAACCTCCCTAACAAGGGCTCACGTTGAAGTAAATCATAATAGGTTCTTGCTCTATGCAATCCACTCCATTGTGATGAGGTCATTAAATGCTTTAGAATATGACAACCAATAGTTTCTTGACAATCAAAAAACAAGTTAAAATGGAATCAGGAAATGGATATTTACCCGAGGAACCAGCATATCCATGGCAGCAACAGTCTTACCATCATCATTTTGCCGCATATAAAATGCTTTGATGTCCTGAGAGTTTAAGATTGAAGAGCCGCAGGACATTAACATTAATTCCAAGGACAATATACACTCCACAATATGTTTTTACTTACTTTAAAAGAGGAAATAATATGGACCAGGTGGCAGTCTGATGCAGACCTTTGGATAATCTCTGATGATGACAGGGCACCCACCAAATACCTCTTCAGTTATGTATCGCTCATGCTCGCTTTGCAAATCACATCCCCATTCCAACTACAGGTCACAGATTCATTATTAAGCAGTAAATACTCTGTATAATCTTCATTTATTATTTAAGGAATGGTAAATTGGCATAAAAGATTACTAAAGCAGTTCCAACCATAGAAAGATCAAATCAATGCTTCATAGTGAAAGTTTAAGATGGTTAAGCTGCAACTTCAAAATGGCTTAAAATGCAGGTATTCATGTTTTAATCAATAAAAAAGACTATGATGCCTATCCTCTGGCTCACCATAGTCAATTAACATGTCATTTTGCCAAATCTTGCCAAATCAGACAACATTTCATTACTGTAACGAATCAAGGCTGCAATAAGTGATCTTGTCATCACTCAGATGAGACAGAAACCGATAATAGTGATGAATCTTATTAGACACCAAGAGCAAGACAAATTTCAAAGGCATAATCAGCATATATGCATTTCAGTTTAAGATACTACAAGTATGATATAACTATTTCTGGCATGTAATCAGGAAAAATAAAAGAAATTTAACAGAGAAATACAGTTTCTGATCTAATCTAAGACACGGTTAGCAGTAACTGCAGACTGATACACAACAGCATCTGCAAGAAATAGTCACTAGAAAAGTCTAAATATCACGATTAGTATGTAGTACCGGGAATTCAAACTGCTTTTTTGCTTTCAGAAGAAGTTCAATTGCATCAGTGTAAGTCAACTGAACAAAGTCTTTCTCAGCCACATCCTGTATAAAGCAAAGAAAATTGTGTAAGAAAAATATGGAAATTACATCTAGAGCCAAAACAACACAAGAATTGTGTTGAAACAACCGGAAAGTATGAAGCACAAGATAGAAAGTTTGGAGAAAGATAGGTTACACTAGAGAGCTCATACACTCAATCGATCAATGATTCCCTTCTCAATCCAAGTATTGAAAAATTCCATGTCTTCCTTGCAGTTTTCAAGGATATGTCTCACCTTCCACATAAAGTTTTGTCAATCAATTATGGGATGGGAAAAATATGTAAGTTTGTGCACGTGAGTGCATGTGCAAGCTTGCCTTTAGCTGTATAGTGTTAAATTAACAATAGAGAAGATGTGAAAAGCAACATACTACATACTGGAGATAGGCAGTGGCGCAGGCCATGTCGTCATTCAGATCAGCAAATGCAAGTTCTGGTTCAATCATCTTAATTAAAGAAACAGAAAAATTATATGAAACTCATATAATGCATTATCCAGAAGAACAAAACTTGTCTCTTTAAAAAAACAGAGAAAACAAAACAAAGTACACCTACCCAAAATTCAGCCAAGTGCCTAGAAGTGTTAGAATTTTCAGCTCGAAACGTGGGACCAAATGTATATACCTAAAGAAGAGCAAAATTGTACCATAAGAAAAGGTTCAAATAGTTTTTATTTACTATCTGACATTAAAATAATGAGCAAAGAATAAGTGGAAATATATACATCCGAAAGAGCAGTGGCATATGTTTCAGCATTGAGCTGGCCAGAGACTGTCAGAAAAGCTGGTTTGCCGAAAAAGTCCTGAGAAATCAATGAAGGCAATGAAAATTATATCAGCGGAGCTCAATAACACTAGATTAACAGCTTGCTTTCCATGTTTCCAAAATTGAAGTAGAGATGAAGCACAGTTTCAGTTGGCTGGTTTGGGGGGGGGGGTGGGGTATGTCAGCTGCCAGAACTAGCAAGCTTCTCAATCACAATGTTGATTTAACATGAAGGTTTGCCAAGGGACAGGAAAGAATAAAATTTTCAGATAGCTAAAGATGTACTTTGTTCCTTAAGAAACCTGTCCGTAATTCGCTTTGATTTTTGTGGCGGGATAGGTAAGGGAATGGAGGGAGGGACATGCTATACTAAAGTCTACTTTTGAGCATACTAGCAAGAAAAAAGAATGTTCAACTCACCTGTGACCAATCAATTAACCCATCCTTTGTTTTTGGAATCCCATCCACCGGAGAATTGGCAGCTTCTTGAGAACCTGGTATCTGTTCATTAAAATTATTTTTCAGAAGCACAATGAAATCCCTACAATATAAGGGCAACAGTATTTTTATAAAACTATTGCAATGTTAGTTACTGGGGAATTACATAGCTTTGTCAAGTGCATTCTGTCCTCAAGTACATAATGTTAGCAAAATTGTGCATGTTTGTATATTTCAAAATACTAGTTAGATAGGATTGAAGCAAACCATGTAAGCCAAATTAAAGCTAATAACAGAAATCTTGGTGTACTTTTCAGTATCTTAATAATAATGTTTCTACAAGAAAATAAAATATGTGAACATTATGATATTAACCATGAAAAGTCATAAACAACTTAAGCAGTGCATACCAAAGTAGTCACACAGAACTGTTCACCGGCCCCTTCACAATCTGAAGCTGTAATAATAGGACTTGAGACCCAAACAAACCCATTTTCTTGAAAAAACTTGTGAGTGGCATATGCCAAAGCATTCCTCACCCTTGCAACCTAGAATCAATTAGCATCATTTACAAAGATGACAAAAAAATCAAGAAGAATAAGATCCATTGGAAAAAAGAGAGTATAAAACATGCTTGCCATAGGAAGTGGGTAATGTTATTCATCATTGAGAAGGCACTACACCCAACCAAAACGTGGAAACAGAAAAAAGAACTAGAACCATACCGCACCAAATGTATTTGTTCGAGGACGAAGGTGAGCCTTAGTTCTCAAAAATTCTCTACTGACCCTTTTCTTTTGGATGGGATAGGAAGGATCACTCTTGCCAACCTATAACAAGAAAGGAGGTTTCAGGTGAAAACTAGCATGTAGATTGACACTCAAATGCCGATAGAGATCACATGAGAAACAGAAAGAACCATATCCTGATATACGAGGACCAGTTTTTTCAATTGCTTGTCATCTAGAATATCATTGGGGATAGAATAGATATGAAAACAATCGCCCAAAGACCTTGAGTTCATTCTTTCACTTCTTTAAAGTGTATGGTTTTATACAAATACAGATTTACTGCAACTTAATCGAGTTGTATAAGATGCAAAAATGTGAAAAATCCTAATAACTTCTATTTGCTTTAGTGCACTCTTTTTAGATCCCTGTTTCTTCCTGCCATCTTTTAATTTGCCTCATCTGATAGTCCAGTCATTATAAATTCAAAAGGATTCAATTTTACTGGCAGTAGCTTTTCTGTAATCTGGGGGTGGAGGGATATAAGAATTAGCAGCAGCCCTTTCTAAGGCATGAGAGAACAAAATTAATTAATCTGTAAAAATTTCAGCAGCAATCCCTTACCACTGAGTAAATGCAAGTAATCAAATCATGTATAGATGAGTTCAAGTGAAAATTAGCTCCCTATCTACCAGGAATGCCAAAGAGTATCATACCGCTACTATTTTGATGACCTTCAGTTCCACCTTTTGTTTTGACCCTTGGCTCTTCACCACAGTTCCTTGCATCCATATTGACGCGCCAGTTGTTACCAAGCCAGATTCTACCTGTTAATAAGCTCCAAAGCTTCAATAAATGTAAAGTGACAGCAATACAGACCACATGAAAGATGACTACATCATTGTATAAACATACTATGAGAGCTTTTGAAATTCTATTGAAAGACAGAAAATTGATGCAGCTTAACATTTCAGAAACTAAATTTTCATATAAATAAGTGTAGAAAAAAGAAGGTGAACAGAAGTGCCCTTGTTACTAGTTGTTTACACAAAGGATAATTTAGTTCTGTCAACCAAACTTAAGAAGAGAAGCTTAGATGTCAACTCCAAAGAGATTATCTTCCAGAGCAAATTAAAATCTAGAAACTATACATACACAAATTATTGTATATGGTGATACCTGATCATAACCTTCAGCCTCCAAGTCCATTACACATTGCAAGTTTGACAGGCATGAACCATCATTAACCTGTTTGTGTTTAATAACAGAGATCCAATCAGCTAATCACAGAAACATAATCAACATGAGAATCATAGGAGTAACCACCATTATTACCTCAATAAAAGTAACACTACTTTGAACTCGAAGTGTACAAACCCAACCCATCACAATGATGGTCTTCCCTACACGATCCAACCCTTCATCTGGACCACCCTTTATATCAGCAATCTTCAACTTCCTTCTAAATTCTCCAACTCTATTCCCAATTTCACCCTTCTTCTCTACTTTTGCACTCTCGCTAGACTGCAGAGCTCCAGAAATTACACTGCAGAAGAACCTCCGACAAGGCAAACCCGAAAGTTGCAATAGATGGTGGAACTTTGGAGGTATGGCCTGAGGTTTCGTTATTGTTTTGAGGATACAAGAGAGGTTACTAGGGTTTGATTTGGTGTAGAAGGATAGCAACCGGAGAGTTGACCCTGGGGTTAACCGGAGCGAAGTAGCTGGTCCTAGCGCAGAAATTGCCATTTGGGTCTTATTTTTTTCTTAGTAAGTGAATAGAGTCGTATTAGTCACTAAAGTATTTCAAATAAACTGAGTATAGCTTTTGATATTATTCCATGGAATCCCCTGCAATGTCAAGCAGAAATAGATAATATATTCATCAAAATAAAAAAAAAAAGATAAAAATCTTAAACAAATGGGTCATTTTTGGTTCACACAAGATTGATGGAAATGGAACATAATCTCCTTCCATTCTTTTGTTTAACATTCTTGGCTTCCTAAAATCAATTAGCAAAATCATTCTAATTTCCACCATCAATTCCTAAGTAAACCAAACATTACCTAAAGTAAAAAAGATTGAAACTTCAGACAAAAGGGTAATATTTGGTTCACTCTAAGATTCAAAATGGAATGATATCTCTTTCCATTCTTTTGTTTAATTTTCTTTGGTTCACTAACATCATGAATTACAATCCTTTCTAAACTTCCATCATCAATTCCCAAGTAAGAGACCAAGCATTGCCTAGTAGAACAAACCCAAGCACCATAAATCACCAAAAAAACACAACTTTTTACAACTGTTATATGCAAACAACAGGAAAAAACATGACCAAAGAAACCAACTTTACCAAAATCTGTAAGAACCCAGTTGATGAAAACTGTTAAGAACCATGTGGGTGGTGTAAAGATGGAGCAACGTTCCAACTTACAACAATGGAGTACGAAACTCACCTGTTATGCCAGACAGACAAACATGGGCGAGGGATTTGTCTGAGAGTTTAGTGTTGGCGTTGAGAAAGAAGGGATTGGGTTAATGCACATTGAGATAAGGCCTTGACAGTTGAAAGGTCTATACGGGGGCCTATGAGCCTTGAATTTGGCCTATAAAAATATATTTAGTTAAAAAGATAAAAACTTCAAATAAACTTGGCTCTATAAAAATTTTTTTTGAGTGAATTTATATATTTTAAAACCAAACATACAAAAATACATTTTTATCTATGTTTTTTTTTCCTTGAGATAATAACTAAACAATGGTGAAGTTATATATACTTCGACACAGTTTACTTTGAAACGTGGTTTTAAGTAAGAAATGGGGTTGAGATTTTTTTTGTTTGTTTTTTTTTAATTTTATTATTAATTTTTTTTTATCAATTCTTCAGATTATCCATCGACCGAACAAGTCAACTAAGTTATATATAAAATTTAATTTTAAATACAAGCTATAAAAGAGTACAATTGTATTGCTCGGCTGGTTAATGTAGGTTGCATTGCTACAAATGATATTCCTTTCATTGGGTAGCGGGGAGGCGCCCTTGTTAGACATTGTTGCATATGCTGGGTATACCTTCACAGGCATGTGTTTTGCTGTCCATGGAAAGATCTTATCTGGATGCTCTTACTACATGGGAATTTTCTTGGTGAAGACAATGAAGAGAGTACTTTTTGCAGAGATGAGGAGCTTTGATTCTAGCAGACACCATTTTCTCTTGCTCCTCATCGCTTTGGTTCGGTTCCCATTTTTATGCATGGCTTGGCAATGCTGGTGTTAATTAGTTTCTCTAAACTGCTCTGTTATGTTGTAGAAACATGTATTTGTAGAGTTATGAAATATCAGAAATTTTTGGTATATTAGCTGATTTCGAGGTGATTTTTTTTGCTGATAAGCTTGTGAATCCACTGCTCTTTTCATCCACATTGAAATCTGGGAAAGTCTGTGTTGTTTGATTGTTGATAAAATGTAAGTTGCAACATTACAGATAATTAATTTATCCTATGGATAAATGGAAATTTGTTCAACACTGGAAATGCATTAATGAAGACTACAGATTATGACACCTTCTCCTTCGCTGGAACCACTGAACTATATTTTGGATGAAAACTAAACTCGCATCCCACCCTTGATTAGGGAGTGGAAGCTTGCCTCACAGGACTTTATTATAAGCTCGAGTACATGGAATTTGTTTGATGATCCATTGTGAATTCACAGTAACATCTCAATTGCTGTGATCATGCTGCCCGACACACTCTGAGTTTGGCCTTTGCCCTCCTCTGCAAAACCGAATGTTTGGTGGACACCTTAAGCAATTGCGGGCAATGTTGGCTCTAACCGCCACTGTCCCGTTAATAAACTGCGGTGGAAGATTTCCTATCAGAAAATTGTCTTCTAAGAGCAAGCTTTTCCATGAACTCCCCAGTTTGGCTCCATATTCTAGTGGGATTCGTCCAGAGAAATTATTATGGGATAGATCAATTGATGATAAATTCGCTATATTAACCAAGCTGATGGGCAGATGACCACGCAGCCTGTTAGCGTGTGCGTCCAGCACACGAAGCTGTAAACCTTCCCTGGGGTATGGCAATGGCTCCATTTCCGTGAATTGATTATTTGAGATGTTAAGGCGTTCCACCAGAGGCAAAGTGAGAATTTCCTGACGAATGAGACCTGCAAACCTGTTATCACTCAAATCTAGTACTGTGAGGTGTTGGAGGACGCTCACAGGTGAAAGGTGTCCTGATAGTACATTATGGCTCAGCGACAATTTTCTCAAGTTCATTGGAAGATTGGGCACAATTCCATCTAGATTGTTGCTGCTAAGATCCAATGTGCTCAGCTGCCACAATGCGGAGAGGTCTGGAATTCTGCCAGACAATGCATTGTTTGACAAGCTCAACTGCACCAAGCTTCTCAAAGTTGTAATATCAGCAGGAATTTTGCTAGAGAGGTGGTTCTGTGACAGGTCCAAGATTTGAAGATGCTTGAGATTAATGATTCCTTGAGGTATTATCCCAGTGAAGAGATTTTGAGTCAATGATAGTCTGGTGAGCTTTTGAAGGTTGGCTATGGTTTCTGGTATTGGCCCTCGAAAGTTGTTTTTGCTTATCCTAAGGGAGGTAAGCTCTGTCAGATTCCCGATCGACGCTGTCAGAAAGCCATCATACCCGGCAGGATCAAGATCAATTGCCATTATACGGTTGGCCGATTTGTCTGCAGGGAATGTGCACAAGATCCCTTGAAATAACCCTGCAGCCTCACATGGATCGAACGCGAAATCCCAGCTATGGAGGTAGGAATACCTCACAATCGAGACGGGATCGACGGCCTGCATCAGTGCCTGGAGGGCTTCAACATCTGATTTCAATGTTACTGAATGAACTCGAGATGGTATATGGAGAAGAACTATGGATACAGTGACAGAGAGCAAGCAAGAAGAAAGGAGGGAGCGCAGTTGTTTGGCCATTGGTTCAAGGGGAGGCAGGCGATCTAGATTTTCGATTGTTTGCTTGGCTATCACAGACTTCGCACACTTATACACGGATGATTCATGACTATTTCGTTGCAAGAAAGTTATTTAGAAACCTTTAAAGAATGATTTCATGGCGGTCATTCCAATTGAAACCATTTCAACTACCCTTCTTTAGAAAAACAAGATTGTGCTCCTCAATTTTGGTCTAAAAAAACAGCATGAGAAATGTCCTTTCAAGGTAGACATTTGTTAACAACCTTGTCCCCTGCGCTCTCTCTGTTTTTTTCTAAACTAATGCCTAAATAATTTATAAAAATCCAATATAAAATCAAGTCTAAAGGATGAATTTGAAAAATAAATTAACCTAATATATGATTCAAGACCAAATACTATGTAATTAAAAGAATAATGATCAAATTTAATATAAAAATCAAGTGTTAAGAGATGAAATTGAAAAAATAAATCAACTCAATAAATTATTCAAGACCAATTACATTGCAATAAAAAAAATAAAGATCTAATTTAACTTAACAAACAAATAGACATACTTTCTTGTATTTTTGCAATGACTTGCACGGTTTTCTAGGAGGAAAAGAGGAAAGAGGGGGGCCGAGGAAAAAACTCATTCTCAGAGCTCCACCACTCCTCTTAGCCGTACACACATCGAACCACTGTGATGGAGGTGGCACAACGCATCTAATGCCACCTTGGAAAGCAGAGTTAGGTGTCAGGGCGCTGCACATGCCACCCAAAGAGTGTGAGTGGCGACCACTTTCTTGCACGTGCCAACCACCGCCTGAATAAATATTAATTTACATTTATGAAATTACTCAATCACCCCAGACCAAACATGAAAATTGCCAAAAAAAAAAAAAATCTGGAAGAAAAACCAAAAGTGCCCCTGCTCTATAATTAATAGAGATTATTTTTGAGAGGCATTTAAGTAATTAACCAGTACAAAAAAAATACATAAAACTTGAAAAGCCCTTAAACCTAAAGGGTTTTTTTTCTCTCCATGGGCCATTTAGTAATTATATTGTAGCTAAAAATGCAAAATTACCTTCTAACCCCTAAACCTATGCTATCCCATCAAGGGAAAAATCACCCTTTCATTGTGGATTCACACAACGAAAAGTTGATGCATTATAATATAAAGTATAAAGAGACTCAAATTCCAAAACAAATATAAACTCATGCTTTTTCAAATTTAAATTTGATTTAGATTTAAAAATTAAATTTGAAAAATAGATTGTTTGTTTAAACAAAACACAATATAGATTTTCTTACAAGTTACAAATCACACCCCTAAATAAATGTTGGTACCAAATCTTTTAATTTCTAAATTTTAACCCCCTTAAAAAATTGAATTAAAGCAAATACGGTCAAATTTAGGTACAATTGCTTCCAGTGTAAGTTTATTTAATATCGGGTCAGTATCTTATAGTACAAGTTTAAAACTCAAATATTAAATAAAAAGATTGGAAAACACGTGAAGGACCCATAAAAAATTATAAATTGGTTTTTGATTTTTTTAGAATTGTCTTGAAATTATTTAAGGTTTATTTGGCAAAAACACAAACAAATCAACAAAAACAACTATAAAAAATTTGTTAGGACATGTTTATCAAACACATTGTAAAACACAAAAAAATATTTTTGCTTTATAAAATTTCAGAACAACCAAACATAATCATAAGCGCTGAAGGGCTCAACCTAGCCAGATAGACCTGGACTTGACCAAAAACCTCAATAGTTTGTCCTATAGTTTTGAAACCCGGCCTGACCCGGGACCAAGCCGGTTCTAAGTAAAAACCAGCTGGGAATTTGGCTCCACAAAACTCGGTCGATATATATGTATATGCGGAACGACATCGTTTTGGTATTTTACAATTAAAAGGCCAAAACGATTAACAATGAAGACAAGAATGAGAATTTAAAAAACCTCGAAATCTTCAAAGCCATTTCAGTCGTGAAGAAAAACAGAGGAGCAAAAGACTCTGAATCACTATTTCAAATCTATGATAGATGAAGCCGATGTTACTTGTATCCATATGTCTTTTCATAGCAGCTAGCAGCCATACAAAGACTTTTCTCTCTCGTTTTGTTGTCCACGTTCATGCATATATATATATATATATATATATATCAAATGTAAGAATTGTATAGATCATGAAACAAGTTGGAGACCAACAATACATATATACAAACATACCCAGACAAAGAGAATAGACTTTCTTGAACAAACCATAAGCAAGATAATCTTGCTAAACAAAAAGTAAAGGGAACATGATCCATTGAACAAACATTAAAGCCGTGTGACAATAAACATACTTGAAAACCCAAACTAGCAAACAATGAAAGCATCTGCTAGAAGACCCAAAAACCAGCAGTATTAGAAAAACAAATCTCCTTCCAACCGAGGAGATGAGCTTGGGAGCAATGAAAGCAGCTAAATGTTGCCTGTAATTGCAGGCATAAACTCCAACCAACATACAAAACCACTAGTGAATTCAATCAAAAATTGCAACCATGCATGAACCAGCAACATGCTTTCCATCAAGAGAAGGACACCAGTAGTTGAGACAAGGAGCAGTAGCTCCGTTCATGCATACTTTGTTTGATCTGTTATGGAATCAAACAACCATCTACACTACTTGTCAATTAGTAGAGTAAATAGGAGGCTAATTGCACGAAGAGTGTTCATAGTTTGGTAGACAATCTACCCATGTGATGGAGGTGCATAGGGGAAGATTTAACTCTCTTTTAATTTGAGGTAAACAATAAAGGATGTCAAGTATTTGCAAGTGGGTGATATCGTTCAACAACTTGTATAATTGAATGAGAATTTTATTATTTCTTGGAATAATAGGAACACGTGATGCTTCCACTCAGTTTGCTTAGAGATACAGTTATAGACATTTGCAAGCTCTTTTTTTTTGGGTTGAATCAGATTAACCCGGGTCAACTTATCTGACCCGTGACCCTATTATTATACCGGATGGGGTCTAAAAACTATGGAACCTAAAATTCAAAACAGCCCATAAAATTTATTCAAATATTTCAAATTGAAGTCCAGCCCATCCAAAAGAATCAAAATAACCGAGCCTTAAATAGCAGCCCATCAAACAAGAAGACATAAACCATAATAATGATAAAGGATCTGCACCCAAAAACTCTCAATTTACATACGTCCCCAGCATTCATATTTACCCAGAAACACGCATTTTCCAGCCAAATGGAAATGGTACTCCTATTCATGTTTTTGCCAGTTTCAAACTAGGACGTTAACTAAAGAGAACACAGTCCATCTAAACATGCAGTATCGTAACAAGAAAAGGAAGGGTTATACCTAGAGGCTCACGACTGCACAGTGGATGTGTTTGCTTCCATTGCTGTTTAGGGCTTAGAGAAGTTACCGAACCGTGAACCTCTGTTGTTGCTATGATGGAGAGGAAAAGAACAGTTGTTACTCTGCTACTGCTACTTGAAGGAAGCTGTTGTATCGTGACCAGTTGACTTCTGATGAAAAAGACCCTCTAGAACTGTTGCTCACAGTGTAGAGGAGGTGAAGGTTGAACTGCCATTACACAGTGGCTGCTCACGGTTTGAAGACTTTGCTGTTGTTGACGTGGCTCTCGGCTGAACTAGTATTGCTATGACTTGTCGTTGTAGCTGCTATGAACGGAGAAGATGAAGTCACAGGTGTGCTGGTGTTGGTGTGCCTTCTTAGCTGAGACTAGTATTGCCATTCATGGGTTAATGGAATATCGATCCTTATGTTGAGAAATTGACAACGGAAAATACAAGATTATTTTTGCAGGAAGAGCATGCTGGGTAATGTTTTGGGAGAGAATTTGCTGGTCTTTTAAATGTTATAAGAGCTCGAATTTTAGTTTAGAGTAAAGTACAAATACCTGAGCATATGTTTTTATAAGATTTGTGTGGAATGGTGAAGAGATGAGGAAGAAATTAGGGCTGGAAGGAGAGCACTTGAACATCTTTTTCTCTTGTTTATATGAAAAGAAGATGATGAATAGTGAAATTATGGTATTTTTTAATTTGATCCCTAAACCTTTAGAATTTTGTAATGAAACCCTCAATCAGCACTAATTTTTTAATCCCTAAATCTTTGGAATTTTATAATGGTGAATAGATGAGGAAGAAATTAGAGCTGGAAGGAAAGCACTTGAACATCCTTTTCTCTTGTTTAAATGAGAAGAAGAAGATGAATAGTGAAATTATGGTATTGTTTAATTTGATCCCTAAATCTTTGAAATTTTGTAATGAAACTCCCAATTAGCACTAATTTTTTGAATCCCTTGCAATTTCACCCTTGGCTTTCTTTGATTGAACCCTTAAATTTTTATGTTGTTTTACATATTGATCCTTGGTTTCAAAATTCTTCAATTTAAAACCTAATTAACCTTCAAACTTCTATTTTTTTTTCCAATTTTGTTTCTCTTTTCAACCAACCGAGTTTGTATGAATTAAACTCTTTTTATCAATTAAGTTTAAATTAGATTTTCAAACTTAATATTTCATTGATTAAATCCTTAATAAAATTAATTTTATTAATTAAAAGTTTAATTAATTCTTATATTTAATTAATTTTTTATTGGGTCTATTATTATCTATGAACTAGCTAAATTATTTGGATCACATTAAAATATTTTTTTATACAATTTAATTTTAAATGTTCTAATAAAAAGATTTGAGAATGAAACATTAAATTAAATTTAATAATAATATAAAATATTTCTTGAATATTTTTTTGGGTTATGTTTTTAAAAAATAATATGATTCCAACTACGGCGGAGGCAGTTGTCGAGCTATTAGATTGTAAAAAACTCTCACCTTTAAATTTGGAGCTCCGACCCATTACTTGTCAATCCCTAAATGACCCAATGATGCAAGGAAAATTAGTCAAATCTATAAAGAAAAAGAACCAACGCTCCTTTGCAGGTGCACAGCACGTGCCACCACCCTTACATAATTCCCATTCCTTCTCCAGAATCCACAAACCGTTACTTGCATACATAGTTTTCTTTTCCTCGGTTCCTTTTTAGAATAAAATCCCATCACCGGTAAACCCAAGATACGATCGCCAGAAAACACCACCTAAATCTCCGGCTCCAGGTCATATTCTTAGATCCATGTTTAACTTTATTTTTCTGTATGCGTTTGTGTGTATGTTTTAATGCAAATAGATTAGGTAGATTGATTGAATGGTACGTGTTTGTGCTGTGATTTTGATGGGATTCGGGGTTTAAGAATTTTTTGGGATTTATTAAAATGGGTTGTTAAGATTTTGTGTCATCGAGGGAGTTTCGTGATGGGCCATAGAGAGGTGGTTTTATTGTTTTTATTGGAAAAGTCTGGAACTATAGAGGATTCATGGATGAAAAAGAAGTTTTTAGTTGCCTTTGAGTGATTAGTTTGGTTTCTGAAGAGGATCGGTAAATGGGTCTTGTAGGCATGCAGTTTTGGGTAGGTTATTTTTTTTTTAGTTGTGGTGTATGATGTCAATTGTTGGAGAAGTTGAGGAAAAGGTGCTGCTAGGTGCTTGATGTGTTTTGGATTGGCAGGAGAGTTTTGGGAGGTTTAGTGACGGTGTTTAATTGTTTAGAAAGAAAGAGGAATATGTTTAGGAATATAGGATGCGTGAGGATTTTGGCTGTGTTTTTACAAACAATGGATGTACCGGGAACCTCCCTTTTGCCTTTTGTTTCATGAGATCCTGAGTCCGTGTCGGTTGCTTAGGACATGGTCAGATTGTAAGTTATATCTTTTTACTGGTGATTGGATAGTGGTGGAGGGGGGGGGTATTTGGAAGATGGTCCATATGCCAATTAAACCATGAGAATATGCAGTAGATGGAGGAGAATGTATTTTGATTTTAGTATTATATAAAACTTCATAAGCCTCAAGTTAACAGTTTCATTTTAAGGATGCATAAGGCATCCTCTTTCTTAATAATATTAAGTGAGATCAGTTGTTCCCTGTTGAGCTTGAAACTTTTCTTCTATTTTATTTGAATGACCTTGTGGATTTAATTGGTTTCTGAAACAAATTAGAATTTAAGCATCCATTAGTAATCAGTGCTTGATTGACTCAGCTAAGAGATTCAGTGCTAATGAGCAGTTCTTATGGAAACAAATTTGTTCTGATTGTTTTCGCTCCTAAGTGCAGAAATGTATAACAATGTGGGACCTCAGCCTGGGGTGCCAAGACCTCCAACCAACCCCCAGCCCAATCCATTTGGGAATTCCTTCTACGGAGCTGGTTCAGGACTCATGAAAAGTGGGCTGGGTGCATATGGAGAGAAAATTTTGGGCTCAAGTTCTGAGTATGTACAAAGTAATGTAAGTAGCATTCTGAGGCTTTTATGTCAAATCATTGTGGTTTAAGCTTGCTGTTAGCCAAATGCTTCCGTTCTGGTTAAGCATGCAGTTCAGATGTGATTTATGTTGGACACCTCGAAACCTCATGCCAATGTCTTTAAACCACTGGCATTGCACCAATTCATTCCTCTTTACATATATGTTATGGGTTCATTTTAGAAATTTTTTCAATGAAAAGAAAGATAAAATTTTCTATTCCCATTTCAACATTTCATTCTTGGGAAGATTAGATTGTTGTACTTTTGTTTGATAACTATGTGATTTTAACTGACATTTTCTTTTAAATAAACAGATAAGTAGATACTTCTCTGATCCACAGTACTATTTCCAAGTGAATGAGCACTATGTGAGGAACAAACTGAAGGTTGTTTTGTTTCCATTTCTGCACAGGGTAACATATCTAATCTAATGCTTTTTTCTAGCCCACACCATTTTTTTCATATTGTTGTGAACTTTTGTCCTTACCATGCTTTTCTCAGGGACATTGGACGAGGATAACCGAGCCAGTAGGGGGCAGGCTTTCCTATAAACCCCCAATCTATGATATAAATGCACCAGACTTGTACATTCCATTCATGGCATTTGGTACCTATGTTGTTCTTGCTGGCTTGTCGTTGGGACTTAATGGAAAGTAAGTAGATTATATTCTCCAGTCAACCCAGCTTAACCTTAATATCTACTACATGTGCTGCCAGCAAGCTTGATCACTTTTCTGTGTTGGATGCATGTATGAATATCACCTCTGTTAACCCTAATTGCAGTAATCATATGTTGGCAATTGTGAGTGACAGTGTTGCTTAATGTTATCACTCTCATCCCCTGATCCTGCACTCCAGCTTCTTTGTCTTTCATATTTTTCTTCCTCTTCCATAATTTTTGTGCGCGTCCAGGGATATGTGTGCTTGTATCTGTAAGCTTTAATAAAGCAAGTAATTTCTCAGCCTGATGAACCATTAGTTGCATTACATCTTTGATTCCACCAGATCTTCTATTTCATTTTCTTTTGCCTTTAATTTCATTTATCTGAGATCAAGTTAATTCCATTTGATGCTAGGTTTAGCCCAGAAGCTATCAATTGGCTGTGGCTGGTCTGGACAGGATGCTTTGTCCAAACCAGCCAAAAAATATCTGGAATTGGATCACATCATTGAACTTCAACTTACTTTATCTTTAATATGGAAATTAATTTCACGCTCTGAGCTCTTAAGTTTAATTCCATTTGATTCCAGATTTAGCCCAGAAGCTCTCAATTGGCTGTTTGTCAAGGGATTGCTCGGCTGGTTTATGCAGGTTGCATTGCTCAAAATGATACTCCTTTCATTGGGTAATGGGGAGGCCCCCTTGTTAGACATTGTTGCATATGCTGGGTATACCTTCACAGGCATGTGTTTTGCTGTCCTTGGAAAGATCTTATCTGGATACTCTTACTACATTTTGATGCCATGTGCCTGCTTATGCATGGGAATTTTCTTGGTGAAGACAATGAAGAGAGTACTTTTTGCAGAGGTGAGGAGCTTTGATTCTAGCAGACACCATTTTCTCTTGCTCCTCATCGCGTTGGTTCAGTTCCCATTTTTCGCATGGCTTGGCAATGTTAGTGTCAATTGGTTTCTCTAAACTGCTCTGTTATGTTGTAGAAACATGTATTTGTAGAGTTATGAAATATCAAATTTTTTTGGTATATTAGCTGATTTCGAGGTGATTGTTTTTGCTGATAAGCATGTGAATCCACTGCTCTTTTCATCCACTTTGAAATCTGGGAAAGTGTTGTTTGATGTGTTGAGAAAATATAAGTTTCAACATTACAGATAATAAATTTATCCCATGGATAAATGGATATTTGTTCAACACTTGAAATGCATTAATGAAGAGTACAGATTATGACACCTTCTCCTTCGCTGGAACCACTGATTAGGAAGTGGAAGCTTGCCTCTCTGGACTTTATTATAAGCTCGAGTACATGGAATTTTTATGATGAACCGTTGTGAATTATCAGTAACTTCTCAAGTGCTGTGATCTTGCTGCTCGACGCACTCTGTGTTTGCCCTTTGCCCCCCTCTGCAAAACCGAATGTTTGGCGGACACCTTAAGCAATTGTGGGCAAGGTTGGCTCTAACTGCCACTGTCCCGTTAAAAAACTGCGGTGGAAGATTTCCTATCAGAAAATTGTCTTCTAAGAGCAAGCTTTTCCATGAACTCCCCAGTTTGGCTCCATATTCTAGTGGGATTCGTCCAGAGAACAGATTACGGGATAGATCAATTGATGATAAATTCGCTATATTAACCAAGCTGATGGGCAGATGACCATGCAACCTGTTAGCGTGTGCGTCCAGCACACGAAGCTGTAAACCTTCCCTAGGGTATGGCATTGGCTCCATTTCCGTGAATTGATTATTTGAGATGTTAAGGCGTTCCACCAGAGGCAAAGTGAGGATTTCCCGATGAATGAGACCTGAAAACCTGTTATCACTCAAATCTAGTACTGTGAGGTGTTGGAGGACGCGCACAGGTGAAATGTGTCCTGATAGTAAATTATGGCTCAGCGACAATTCTCTCAAGTTCATTGGAAGATTGGGCACAATTCCATCTAGATTGTTGCTACTAAGATCCAATGTGCTCAGCTGCCACAATGCGGAGAGGTCTGGAATTCTGCCAGACAATGCATTGTTTGACAAGCTTAACTGCACCAAGCTTCTCAGAGTTGTAATATCGGCAGGAATTTGGCTAGAGAGGTTGTTTTGTGACATGTCTAAGATTTGAAGATGCTTGAGATTAATGATCCCTTGAGGTATTCTCCCAGTGAAGAGATTTTGAGGCAATGATAGTCTGGTGAGCTTTCGAAGGTTGGCTATGGTTTCTGGTATTGGCCCTCGAAAGTTGTTTTTGCTTATCCTTAGGGAGGTAAGCTCTGTCAGATTCCCTATCGATGCTGTTAGAAAGCCATCATACCCAGCAGGATCAAGATCAATTGCCATTATACGGTTGGCCGATTTGTCTGCAGGGAATGTGCACAAGATCCCTTGAAATACCCCTGCAGCCTCACATGGATCGAATGCGAAATCCCAGCTATGGAGGTAGGAATACCTCACAATCGAGACGGGATCGACGGCCTGCATCAGTGCCTGAAGGGCTTCAACATCTGATTTCAATGTTACTGAATGAACTCGAGATGGTATATGGAGTAGAACTATGGATACAGTGACAGAAAGCAAGCAAGAAGAAAGGAGGGAGCGCAGTTGTTTGGCCATTGGTTCAAGGGAAGGCAGGCGATCTAAACTTTCGATGGTTTGCTTGGCTATCACAGACTTCGCACACTTATACACGGATGATTCATGACTATTTCATTGCAAGAAAGTGATTTAGAAACCTTTAAAGAATGATTTCATGGCGGTCATTCCACTTGAAACCATTTCAACTACCCTTCTTTAGAAAAACAAGATTGTGATCCTCAATTTTAAATAAAAAACAGCAGCAGAAATGTTCTTTCAAGGAAGAAATTCAAAGACTCTGACCCACTAGAGGTAATTTAGCAAACAAGGTGCCATTGTCATCCATTGAACTGCACCAAACATTAGCTTCATGTTCAATTTTATATTTGCAAGCACAACCCGAAATCTGACTCTGTTTTGAGAGTTATAACCCTCCCACAATCAAATTATTATGGCTCCCAATCCTCCCCCATTAAATGGCAATGCTTGCTTAATTTACCATTTCGACTGATATGCATTTCCAGGGAAATAGTAACCCTGGCGAGCAACAATCCATGTACTTAGAGCTAGTAATATCCTGGCACACAGATATACATGCAATAGCTGAGAATCATACATTGAGCTATTACAATCAAGAGCACTGATTGATGTGATTGCTATTTCAAATGGAAAAAAGAACTAACCAAAATAACAATATATAGGATAACGTGGAAAATGAATCCCCAGAGCTGACTGTGATGCTACTCTCTAGTCCTTAAAATGCAGAGTTTCACACCCGTGGTATGCAAACACATACTATATAGTATATACATACATCAATGCCTACGGGAACTTAGAGAAAGCATGTCTAGTTCCTTAAAAGTTGAAATCAAAAGTGATGAGTTCAACACCCCAAGTTCAGCCAAGATCAGGCACGGTTAAGTACTCGTCGTCATCGTCTGAGATTTCAATTCTAGGCTTCTTATGGGACATGCTGGATTTGGAAGGTCTGCATGAGTTCACATTGGTTGGTGGTGAGATTGGCAGTTGAGGAACTTCAGCTGCTGCTAGAGCTTCTTGAGGAAGTTGCTCACCGAAAAGACCCATGTCAGCTAGCCACTCAAACTCTCCTAACTCAAGTTGCTCTTTCTGCACAGGTAAGAAACAAGAAAGTTACGAAAGGACATTGACATTTGAGCGACAATGCTCAATCCAACAGCTTTGACATCAGTTATTTTTCGTCATCATATAACAGGAAAATGAAAAAACATTAGCCTACATTTCACGAAGGCAAGGTTGGGTGCTCAGAGGGGTCATTGAAATGCAAAATCAGAAAGTCACTGCTAGTTTCCATATTTAGAGAGCTACTATAACTTCCTTGTTCTCCGAGAGACAGATTTATCTTGGGTTGGGATTAGGGCAAACTATATTTGGAAGAACTATATACCATTATACAGTCAATCAATAGTCTATGTCCTAAGATCTTGGGCAGGCAATTCCCACTTTATCACAATCTTTTCATTCTTTGGGAAGACAATATTGGATGTAAACAAAATCCAAGGGAATGTATTTGGTCCTCACAAAAGCTTCTTATTACCTTGTCAGTGGATGATTCAAACTCGGAAAACTGTAGCAAGTCATCAACTGCCCATGAAGTGGCGAAGCTCGATGTTTGCTGTGCAGGGATTTTCATGGGAGTTTGCTGTGCACTCTGATTTGGTGGCCCTGAAGAATTCGTCTGAGTGTCCTTGGAGCAACTCGAGCTTAAAGCCACTCGGATTCCAGTGGCCAGAAACCGCTGGTGATTCGCAGAAAGGTTACCAGCTGAATGGATTGGTTCATCACAATCCTGGCAAAAGAGGGCTCTGTCTTCAACACAAAAAATGAAAGCTGCCTTCTCCTGAAAAATCAAGTAAATTAGAGATACAGATGAGAAACACCTCCCAATCATAAGAATAGAAATTCATGGATATACAAAAACTCAACGAAGAGCATTAAGCCTGTCATTTGATAATTAAAACTAAAATTGAGCATTTTACATATCAAGTAACTTCATCTGTTACTCAAAAAACATAAAAGGAACCACTCATAGATTAACCCTTAATAAGTGGACAGAACCTGCAAGGCCTCATCTTCTCATCGGCTAATGTAGGCTGCCTAGGTGTCTTTTGTAATTGAATTCAAGATGAATGCCTCAACTACACATTCCTAGCTGGTCCCTTTTCCATAGACTAACCCTGTGAAACTCTATCTCTTTCAATTTAACTTTTTTCTCTACTATGAATCACCATAAACATCTCAAGATCAATACAAATCTACAACGAATTTCTTGATTTGAACAAGGTATCAGAGTGGATCAACAATAGAATAAATCTTAGGATAAAAGTCCTCAACAAGTTAATGCTCAAATATCTGCCAAAACACAACACAAGAAATTGATTCTACAATCATCATTCAAGATCTCAACCTTCAGCAATGATTCCTTAGGGCTTTCCCCCTCTTATGTCTTCTTGGAACTCAGAATAAGTACAAGTAAATAAATAAATATACACGCTCAAATTCCATATTTTGCAAACAAAAAACAATTAGCCATAGATAGATCACAAATGCAATAGGTTCACCTAATAGTCGAGAATGAAATAATTATACCGAAGGTGATAAAGAAAAGTACTTGGCATATATCACATGGAGGCAGCTTGTTGGAGAGGCACTGGAGAAGAAGCCTTTGGTGCTTGCTAGCAAGCTTGTTTGCTGCATGAACTTCTATGTCACATTTAGCACAAAGTGCAGCCTCATCAGCACAACAAATCACTGTGGCGGGTGCTTTCTCACACACATCACACTGAATCTTCATCTTGCTTAAAACAGACCAAACCTCCTCCTCTCTTTTAGCAGATCCCCACTTGGTTACACCTTCTCCAGTTTCTCTCTACCTTTTAAGTGAACTGAGCATACAGTAAACGAGACAGTGAAACATATGTTTCCAGGTAGCTCAAAGAAAAGCCTGAAATGATAATAATCTTTTTCCCAAGAAACTACTGGCCAAACAACAAGAGAAAGAAAGAGTTCGGCCACGAAGAAAAAGGAAAGAACAGAAGATAAACTATAAGAAGGTATAATAATAGAAATGGGAGATGGGAGCTTTGTGAAGTACTGTATAATGCAAGCAAGAATCTGTGGAAGATACAGAGAGAGGAGTGTTTGGTGGAGAAACCAAGAAGCTGAGTGTGTGCAGATAAGGCTTAGAGATTTTGCGAATCAAAAACTCAAAGCCTTGTGGTTGTGGAAGACATCAATGCATTGTGGGGTCGGACCTCCATGTGTGGATGTAGTTTTGTCGGCAAAGAGCAAGTACTTATGGTCTCCGGTTATTTTCAAGCTTTTTTTTTCCCTTTCTTTAGAGGTGAATGGAGAGTGCATAGTGTGCAACATTAGTCTCCAATCTATTCTTGAATCTTCAATTTGATCCTTAAACTATTTTTTTCAATTGTGTCATTAATGTAATTACATTCCTTCTTTATCTTCTTTTGCTCATGTACATTAATATTTTTTTAGTTATATATATCATATATATAAAATACTATTTTGTACAGACTTTAAAAATATTTTTAATAAATCATGATAATTTAATAAAAGGTTACTCCGTTGAAAAAATCTACTATAGAAGAAATAAAATTGATAAAATGAATTATCTCAGGATGAAATTAAAAATCAGCTAATACATAAAGGATGAAAACGAAGTTTCCCCTTAGTTTTTCTTTTAATGGATTGAAAATCAATCTCACGTGATATGGAGGCATCTCTGGGAACGGCGGCTTGCTATAGGTTGCCGCCATTCCAGTGGGGACTGTTTTGCACGCGCCTCCAGTGCACGTAAAGTAGACAATTCGTCCAGCTGCTGCTTTGCTCCAACATAGCCTCGTGGGTTCTTCTTCCATTTTAAGCTTCTTTTTTTTTTTTTTGCCAGCTCATCACAACAATTTTTGTTCTAAATAATGCACCTCAAATTTTCTCTTGGGTTGCGTATAGCTAATATCATGTTATATATATAGTTAAAGATAATAAAACATATATATAAAATAAATATTTTTTTTTATTATAATTTAGGAGTAAATTTATAGAAAATAGAGTAAAAACATGTTATTTCTATATCTATTTTAAGGTAGCGTTTAATCACTATTTTAATACAAAAATAAAATAAAATAAAATGAAAACATTTAAAATAATAGACATGTTTCATATGTATTTTTGATTTTAAAAATACAAAAATTTATTTAAAAATCATTTTAAATAAAAAAATTATATCTTTATTTAGGTCTCTTTTATCTTCACTATCATTTTTTTTTATCTCGAAATAATAATTAAATATTACTTAATAACCAGATACAGTAATCAAAATTTTATACTAGTGTTGTTATTCATGTTTTGCTTATTATAAAAAAATATACATGAATTATTTTAGAAAAGTACCCTACATATACTATTAATATTATTCGATAGATTCACCTAAAAATTATATAAAAGAAATTTCTACGATTTTTTTTTTTATTAACAAAAAAAACCAACTAGTCCCTGTCCATGATACATAACCTTGAATATATTTTTTTTAAAAATATTATTTTAATAAATTTTTAAGTAAAAAATACTTTAAAAAACAACCATTATCGTAATATTAAACGTGTTAAATTAAAAAATTAGAAGATTTTAAATTTAAGAAACTTATTTGATTTAAAAATTAAGGTAAATAAGGATTTCCAACTAATGGCTGTGATGAATTTTTTTGTTCTAGTGCAAGAAAACGAGATGACTAAACTTTCCATTAATATAATTAATTATTTGCATTCATGCTTGCTTTTCTCGATTCAACATTATAGTATTGTCTTTCAAACTATCATGTTCACGTAAACCCTAATTTATGTTCATGTAGAAACCATCAAAGCCTCATCAAAGATCGCCTTAATGAGCACTCTAAGTTAGCTCCCTTCTAACAAGAACCTTTAATGCCTACCTAGAGGCCTATCGAGTATTGGGCGGAGAACGGTGCGAACTTCTTCACTAACGACAGTAGACCTATCGAGGCGGCCTCGAGATAACAGTTCGGCCACCGCAAGGCGACTTGAGGGTTCACCGGAGATGATCGAAGGCAGAAAACAGAAAAGACATTTAGTTGTAGCTCCGATAATTATGACAAATATTCTCCGAGGCGACGAACACTATATCATTCTTCAAGAAACATTCTTGTACAGCTGATAAAGAACACACAACAACAATTTAATTTATAGAGTATGTTTGTTTTTGTGATAAAAAATATTTTCAAAGATTTTATTTTTATATATTTTTAAATCGTAAACCCTAATTTATGTTCATGGAGAAACCATAACAGCCTCATCAAAGATCGCCTTAAATATCACTCTAAGTTAGCTCCCTTCTAACAAGAACCTTTAATGCCTACCTTGCTTGTCTCCATTTCTTGCTTGTCTCAACAAGAAGCTTTTTTGTTGCTAACGTTTAGGCCTCTAATCCAACCAGTTATTTGGCTGGCCTATTTGACCTAGCTGGACAGCTCTCTTTTTTTCTGGGTGGTTGGATATTTTATCTTCCTCCTTCTCTCCCTTCTTCTTCCGATCTGTCCAGTTGGGCCTACCGAGGACTGGGCGGAGAATGGTGTGAACTTCTTCACTAATGGCAGTAGACCTATCGAGGCGGCCTCGAGATAACAGTTCAGTCACCGTAAAGCGCCTGAGGGTCCGCCATAGATGACCATAGGGAGAAAACAGAAAAGGCAATTTAGTTGTAGCTCCAATGATGACAAGTATTCTCCGAGGAGACAAACACTATATCATTCTTGAAGAAACATTCTTCTACAGCTGATAAAGAACACGCAACAACAATTTTCTTGCTGTCTATTTTAAAGAGTATGTTTGTTTTTACAGTAAAAACACATTTTTAAAGTTTTCTTTTTGTTTTATTTTTTTTATTCTTAAAACGTTTTTATATTCTTTGATTTTTTTTTAATTTCAACCTTCAATCAAAACTAAAGTTTATTATATAATTTAGATTAGATTCTCATTTGTTTAATTATTATTTTTTTGGATCTTTTAGTGTAATTGATATTTTTTTTTCAAGTTAACCCTTCAATATTTAATTGGCTGGAAATTAAACTTTATGATTTTTTTTTTATATATAATGCTTCCAATCTAATACTCGAGATCACAAGTTTAAAAATTTAACATGGATTAATATTATTTTTTTACTTATGTGTTTTTAGTTTTTTTTATGTATTTTTTTTAACCAGGTTATTTTTATCACATAATCTAGATTGTGAGTTTAAAAATTAATGTGTGTTAGCTAACCTTTTATTCCCTTAATTGCATGTTTGTCACTACTATGATATTGCAATAAAAACATCAACAATGTCTGTATTTTTCTTAAGTTAGACAAAAAAAGAATTTTGTTCGAGCCATAACGAAACGAAAGCGCGAGCACGGGACTAGTAGATAAGCATTGCCATTTTCAGTAGTGACAGAAGTACCATATGCTATTCAAAATCATTTTTTTTAATAATAAATGACCCAAACGAGCACACAGTTCCATCTCTACCAAGCAGTCATATATATATATATATATATATATATATATATATCCATCCATCAGTCCAAGCTACCAGCCACAAAGTAATTACTGGTGTATGTCTTTTCCTTGGTAAGCAATATCTAGGATTTAAATTAAGTTGTTCCTCCATCTTCTCCATTTCTCTAGCTCTGCCCCACCGTTAGGAATTGAATTATCTTCATCTTCTGATTAAATTTGTTTTTTCGCATGCCCTTTTGCAGGTTATATTGCTGCAGAAGGTAGTGAGAAAAACAAAAAAAATGAACTCCATGTCTGTCAGAAAAAACATTATATGAAATCTCAATGATATTGTTATGCATCTTTTGGTCTCGAATTAATGAGTATTATAGCTTGCTCCTTGATAACTTCATCTTTATTGAAACCATAACCATCGATGACCCTTCTGACGTGTTTGGCATTGCGAAACATCGTTTGCTCAAGATAATCTATAGTTTCTTTGTTTTTGAGCTTTTAGCCACCTTTTTATACCACAAAAAATAAACTTGAAAGAATTGAACTTATACCTCATCAATGGCGGATTGATTTACAAAGCAAAGTACACTTAGAAATTTATTTCCAACAGAGATAGTTCTGGATTGCATTACAAAGCAAAGTAAACTTGGAACTTTATTCCAAATAGAAACGGTCCCGTAGAAAGTCACAGTCTTATTGCATAATTGGGATTAGGGTGGAGAGATGAGAGTAGTTGTGAAAGGACGAGGAGCACAAATAGCCTCCAAAGGCTTAGCCTTTTGTACAGAGATAAGAGCATCGACGATGCTCATATCTACCAGTTCCTGCCCGACTCTTTCCCATTCAAAGCACTGAATAAGCGCAGCCAATGCCAACATCACTCTGCGCATGGCCATGTGATTTCCAGGGCAAGCCCTTCTCCCAATACCGAAAGGGATGAATCCTTGTTTTTCCCCTTCATTATTAAGACCTTCGAATCTCTCCGGCTTGAAGCTCTCAGGATCTTCCCACAACTTGGGATCCCTATGTATGGCCCATGCATTCACCATCACAATCGTGCCTCGTGGTATCTTGTATCCACTTATGACGCAGTCTTCAGATGGCGCGTGAGGCAGCAAAAGTGGGGCTGGAGGATACAGACGAAGGGTCTCGTTAACGACACAACGGAGATATCTTAGCTTGGGAAGATCAGACTCTTGTACCAAGCGCTCGTGCCCGACTTCCATGTCAATCTCTGCTTTCACCCCCTCTAGTCTCTCTGGATGGTTCAGCAGAAATGTCATTGCCCATTCTGTGGTGAAATCTACTGTATCCACTCCTGCCAAGTAGAGTGTCTGCGGAAGATGAAAAATTCATGCTCAGTCTAAGAAAATTACAATTATTAATTTTGCTTAATTTTAACTAGGGATAAATCCAGACTTTGGAAAGTGGGGTGACCAAACTGTACAATTTTTGTTTTTGAGGGGCTATTTCACAAGAACACCTTTAAAATTCTTATAAATTCAAGAGAGCTTTAGAAAACATGCGTAAAACTTCGAAGGGCCCGTAAGTTCGGTATTTTAAGTTGCTTACCGCCATGGTACCTTTGACAACTTCATCCGTATACAATTCAGGGTCTGATTTTTGGAGGGCCAATAGACTTTCAATCACAGTTGTCTGATGCTTCACTCCTTCAGCAGGATTACTTGTATCTGAACTTGTTTCCTTTCGTTTCACCTCTTCTATCAAGCCCTGCAAGAATTCATCCCTCTCTTTATACACCTTTATCACACTCTCCTCCTCCCCCTTGTACCCAAACCATTTCAAAAATGGAAAAAAATCCAACAAGCTGGTCCCTGGATTTGAAGGGAATATCTTCTGGACATCCTCAATACACTGCTTTCCTGACTCGATACTGGCAGCTTTCTCCTCTTCCACCCACTTCTTTCCAGCATTCATCTTCATAATTACATTGAGAGAGGTGATTGTGAAGAAATAGTTCAAGTCCACCTTCTTGGCTCCATCATCAGAGACTTTGGACAGAATCAGGCGGAGAAGGGTGCGGACTTCTTCGGTAATGGCAGTAGACCGATCAAGGCAGCTTCGAGAAAACAGTTCAGTGACCGAGAAACGCCTCAGCGTCCGCCAGAGATGGCCATACGGAGCAAATAAAAAGGCAGCGTAGTTGTAGCTCCAATAATGGACAAATATACTCTGAGGCCTGTTGGCAAAAACTATATCATTCTTGATGTAACATTCTTCTGCAGCTGATAAAGAACAAACAGCAACAATGTTCCTGCTGCCTAATTTAAGAGTAAACACTGGACCGCATTTATTTGAAAGAATTGCTAGCACTTTATGCATTGGTGGCTTCGAGACAAGGTGGAGATGACCTATGATCGGAAAACCGAAAGGACTTGGTGGTAAGTTGCGGGAACGTTGGAATACAAGTTTGAACACAAGAAAGCTAGAGAGGAAGAAAGCAAGGCAGTAGTACATGTAGTTCATGGTGAAGTACAAATTCTTTGTAAGCATGGTGGGTTGCTGCGGGTGGAGAACAAGGTTTAAATAGATAGATATGAGATTAGGGAAGAGATTTTTAATTTTTACATGGTTAATTACATCTAAATATCTAAATAATATTTTTAAAAATGTTTTCTTGATGCATTTGACGATGACAGTAAGAAGTCACAACTGCCAGATTCCAACTCAAAGACTGGCAGGTGGTCTCAAATAAAGTAATTACAATATATTAGAAGGAAAAATTAAATTATAATGAAAAAGTAATCAAATTCCTTGGATAGTTTACTTGGGGTATTGGTGTAACAGTTAGGATGGTGTATTCCTTCTTTAGCCACTAGAGTTCAGACTACTTCAAGCTACAAGTGAGGGGAAAAATACCTCAATTAATTGAAAAATAAATCTTGATAATTAACTCGTGTTGGAAAATAAATTATAAAATAGAAATAGTTTATGGTTGATTAAAGTGATTATTATATGAGTTTAACAATTAATGATTGATTAGTATCATATCATTTAGTGATAATTATACGATTGCTTAATGTCCCATCCATCCGACAATTTAAATTATAAGAAACCAAGTGAAAAAAAATATCATAAAACTTAATTACCAAAATAATACCATTCAATTCTCAAAAACATTTATTTTATCGGAACAAAAAACTGCCCCACCCCAAAACCCTGGTTATTAAACTTGGCCCAGCGGGTCGATCAGATGGTTGGATCGGTCTGGGTTTAATAAAAAACCGGCCGAAGCAACAACTCGGTAAAACCTGATCAATGCGGTGAGTTAACCCATGATCCAGGCGACCCGAGGGAACCCGGACATGACCAAGTGTGTTTTTTTTTTTTTTTTTTTTTTTTTTTCAAATGTGGATTTGAAACTCATTAGTATATATACTCCATGTTCCCAAGAAAAAAAATTATTTTTTTCAATGTGGGATAAAAAACTTTTTGATTTAAATACTTCAACTTAGAGAGATGACATAGTATTTTTTTCAATGTGAGATTTAAAGCCCTTTTGTATATATATTCTATGTTCCCATGAAAAAAAATTATATTTTTTTAATGTGGAATTTAAAACCCATTAGAATATATACTTTCTGTTAAAAACAAAAATAGTTATTTTTTCCATACAGGATAAAAAAAACTTTTTTTATTTAAATACTTCAACTTAAAAGCTTAAAATATTATCTTTTTAATCTTTTAATGTGGAATACAAAACTTTTTAAAATATTTTTTTAAACTTTATTATTTACAATATCTATAACCTATATTTACATGAATTTTTTTATACAAAATATTAAAATTTTAAATATATTTTTTAATTTTTCTAGATTAACCGAGTTAATCTAAGTTTCCCATCAAATTTTGTGAACTGATCACTTGATCGGTCAATCACCAGTCAGGATTGAATATCTATGCCCAAAACAAGAGCAAAAGAGAAAATGATCAAAGATAATTATACGGATTGTAATGAATAGTAAACTTTGCCTTGTAATATAATGTCACCAAGTGTTTTAACTTTCTTGTTAGTTCATCGAGGAGGGGCAAGATTGGAGGATTGAGCACCCAAGTGAAAAGACGGGAAAATTAAGTGGCAGTATCAAATTTGATGTAAAAAATATAAGATCTATTTTTTAATTGATATATTTATAGTCCCTTTGATTTTTTAAAAATCACTTCTAATCCAAAATTTCATTTTCTTTTCTTCTGAGCCCATCGGTTTCGAGAGATGAAAGAGGTTGAAGAGAGAAAAACTCGTTGTGGGCACTAATAAAACTGCGAGCTATGCTTTGCTTCTTCACATTTCATGAATTCATCGCACCAGCAAGAGAAAAGAAACACTCCTGCATCTTAAGTGTTCTTCGTATTTATTATATTATTCAAAATCCTTTTATAATATGCTTTCAACACCGACTAGTAATAACAAATGACCCAAACGAGCACTGTTCCATCTCTATCAACCACTCCAACCCAGCAGTCATTATATATCCATCCATCAGTCCAAGCTACCAGCCACAAAGTAATTACTGGTGTATGTCTTTTCCTTGATAGACAATATTATCGAGGATTTAAAGTTGTTCTTCCATCTTCTCCATTTCTCTAGCTCTGCCCCACAGTTAGGAATTGAAATTGTCTTCATCTTCTGATTAAATTTGTTTTTTCCCATTCCCTTTTGCAGGTTATATTGATGCAGAACGAAGTGAGAAAAACAAAAAATGAACTCCATATCTGTCAGGAAAAACATTATATGAATCTTAATGATGATACGCATGTTTTTGTCTCGAATTATGACAAAATACATCCTCAAAATATCAATTGGTCAGACAGTTCAGTATTTATAGTTTGGTCTCCTGTTATGTTTTACCTTCTCAGTCCCACCCCGCCCCCACCGTCCTTGATAATTTCATCTTTATTAAAACCAGAACCATCAATGACCATTAATTGGTATTGCGGTCAAAATATCGCTAGTTCAAGATTTGATTTTTATTAGAATTTTCTTTTAATTTTTAATCATTTTAATATATTATATCAAAAATAAATTTTAAAAAATAAAAAAAAATTATTTCAATATATTTTTAAATAAAAAAACACTTTAAAATACAACATTCACCACAATACCAAACATGCATTTCTTCTGCATTTACAATCCCCTGTTGTACCACACTCACCTAGGTTCTACTAACTTTTATTTGTATTAAACAATGATAGATCTAGGTGATGATATTTTTTTAATTTTAATTTTATCTTATGATTTCTAATTATCATACAAAATTTTTTTTTATTATTTTATCCTAGCTAATCTTAATCAACTCACTATGTCATAATATGAATCAATATTAAGTGTATGTTCTAATCTTAATCAACTTTCTCACGTTGTATGTTATATAGAAGAATCCAATGATTTGGATACTTTATCCATTGATGAGCTATAAAATACCCTGTTGGTTCATGAACAAAGGATAAGCCAGCATGATTTAAATTATAAGAAACCAAGTTCAAAAAACAAAAATAAAATATTGTTATAAAACAACAACTAATGTTAGGTGAATAATTTTTTACAATATAGTCTGCTGAGATTATGCACATGCATGTATAAGATTTTGTATAAAAAAGCATGGCCCATCACTCTGTTGGATTCCCCGATCGTTTGATGAGTTCATTCAAAGACTTCACCAAAATCAAACTCTCGAGCAGTGAGCCATGGAGTCGATGCTAAAGTCATCCATCCAAAAGCCAAAACCCACCAGAAATGACTGCCTCAAAGCACACAATTGCTAATATGCTGCTGTTAGACCAAAAGCGAATACTATCTGCAGTTCGAGCTAGCTAGATCATTTCCTGTGTAGCTGAAGGTGGGTTTGGAATCCCGAATCCACTTACATAGCCTATGAAATTTGAGATCGTGGCCCAGCGGTTGAAGGAACTTGTTCTCTTTCTCTGCATCTTGGGTTCAAACTTCACCATACACGCTTGTTACCCCCGCGATGCATTACATGCTCACTGGGTTTGCAGGATGTTCAGTAAGCCGTGAGATTAGTCGTAGTGCGCGCAAACTGGCCCGGACACCCACATAAATAAATAAATAAAAAAAATTAAGTCATAAATAGACTCTCAGTCCGGCACTTTACCTTCAAATGTTTACTTATTACACACCACCTATATATGCTAGAGTAATAATTATTGTTTTTTTAGAGTATTTTTTGTTTAGTAATAGTTTTAAAATTTATTTTTAATATTAGTATATTAAATAATTTAAAAAAAAAAATTTGAACCTTCTGTGTTATTACCTTGGATAATGACAACGTAGGAAGTCACAACTAGTAGATCCCAAGTCGAAGACTGGAGGTGGACTGTCTGCATTATTATCTTGGATTGTCTTGTTAATTACTAGTTGATTAAAATTATTAATATATAATTAGTTAAAATATTTTACTTATGAATTTTTAATTTAAGTTTTTATTGTATATTCCATATCGTGTTAAAAAAATCTTTCTGATAATTTGATAAAGTATACAAGATTATTAAATTGTAAGAAACTTAGAGTGAAAAAGTTATGTATAAAATAAGGATTCCAAACACCAAAGCAATATATATGTAGTTAAATAAGTAATTCACAATAGATTAATTAGAAGAAAAAATTAATCTAATTGTTAGGATGGTGTATTCCTTCTTTAGCCACTAGAGTTCAAAGTGCTTCAAGCTACAAGAGAGGGAAATAAATACCTTAATTAATTGAAAAATAAATCTTGATAATTATAAAATAGACCTAGTTTAAGGATAATTACACGAGCTTAACAATGAAGGACTAATTAGTATCATATCATTTAGTGAAAATTATATGATTGCATAATGTTGGATCCCATCCGACAATTTAAATCAAGGTTTTCAATTCTGTTTTAAAAAATATTTTGTTTTTTTAAATTAGAATAGAATGTTTTAATTTCGGTGTGTCATTTTAAGGTTGTATTGTTTACACACACACACACACACACACACACACACATATATATATATATAATTCAACTAACATAATTCAAATTCAAGATAAATTAATTATAAATTATGCAATACAAACACAATGTCAAACAAATATAATTTCAAATTTTAAAATTTTTCTAAATAGTCAAGAACTTAAAGTAATTAAACTTAAATAAAATATCAAAAATATTATGAAAGTAAAATGTTTTAACAAAAATATTTTAAATATAAAGCTAGGTCAATGTTATAAAGGCTTAAGAGATCTAAAGCACCCCTTGTTTTGCTCAGCTCAAATTTCTACAAAGTATAAACATGAAAAAACCAACATGAACATAAACCATATATATTAGTGATAAATCTAATTTTAAAAAATTATTATCATTGTTAATGAAAATAGTAATAATAATTTTCAATATTATTATTAATATTATTGTTATTGAAAATAGTAATGAAAAAAAGCTTTTTATACTTGGGTGGTTTAATTAATTAAATTGAACCAGGTTCGATTTGATTCAATGGCTTTTTAAGACCAGAACGGAACATGTGAAATGAAAGCTAAACATTCCGGTCGAAATTTAGCCGAAAAATCCGGAACAGACTGAGATTTGAAATGAGATGAAAATTGTTTTGTTTTTTGAATTGGAATGAAATGTTTCGGCTATTCCGAATGAAATAGAATGAAATTGATGACCTTGATTTAAATTATAAGAAACCAAGTTCAAAAAACAGAAATAAAATATTGTTATAAAACAGCAACTAATGTTAGGTGAATAATTTTTATGATTTGTTAATTGATAAAGATGTGTACAATATAGTCTGCTGAGATTATGCACATGCATTTATAAGATTTTGTTGACTTGTCGCTATTTTAATTATTAAATTGATGGCCGATTAGATCTAATTTATTAAGAACTAGCATTAAAAAAATGTTTAATGTTAAATCACTTCGTTCGATTGAAAAATGGTCCGTGAAGATTTGCTGCAGACATGATCAATCGGGATATGGAAGATACATACTAGTGGTAGCTTGACAAGCTGGGTGGCAGAATTTAATAACTTTCCAAGTGAAAAACCAAAAACAGAGAAACTAAGATGTGAAAAGTTAACTTTGCTCCTATTTTCCAATTGATACATTTATAGTCCCTTTCATTTTAAAAAAAATCACTTTTGATCCAAAACTTCATCTTCTTATCTTTTCAGCCCATTTGGTTTGCGAGATGAAAGAGATTGAAGAGAGAAAGATCCGTTGTCGACACTGATTTTAGCTAAGAAAATATTTGATCTTATGTCAATGAGTTTTATTTAATGAAAAGAGTTCTATTTAAGTGTTATTTGACCTCACCTTGCTTGAGGGAGTAGATCTAGTATATGAAAGATTTTGAAATTTGGGTTGGGTTTGGATTTTTTTGACAAGTTCATGGCTATATGAGTTTATTAAGGTCTTTAATGTGTCTTTGGGCATAAAATATCCCTCACATGATTTTCTTGCAACTCTTTGGTCATTGAAATCTAGGGCAGCAGATGAAATGCTATCTATATTATTTAAAAAAAAAAAACAATTAAAGGGAGGATGAGGCTATTCTATTTTTTTTTTTTTTTAAGTTAAAGAGCAGACGATGCACAGGCTCACACACCTTACTTGTTTTGTTCTTCTTCTTTATTTTCTTTACATTTTACACTCTGGTCAATTTAAATAGATTGATTTAAAAATATATATTTTTATTAGATTCCATTGATTTTCAATTGTTTTTTTTATCAGATAATATCCCTTTTCTATTATATTAAAAAAGTTTTTTTTAACCCTTCATGAATATTTTTTTAAAATTCTATTAGATCACTAAATTTATTGATTGATTAAATATCATTTGATTTTTTGTTTTTTTAAAGTAATTATCATAGCATGCCCACATTGCCCACACCGTGGGCTCTTTCTTAAAGCCATGGATTATTTATTTCTCCAAATATTTTTAAATAAAAATATTTTTGAACGAGATCATCATTTTTTTTATATATATTAGTAAGCTTTTTTTTTTTTGTTATGCCATTCATGATTATTTTTTCTTTTATTTTAATCAAAATTAATTATGATTTTGAAAATAATATTATATTTGAGATATTGTTTATTAGATAATCAATCAAATCAGGGTTAGCATCAATTTTTTTTTAAAAAAAAAAACTTACGCAACCATATTATTCCATAGTTTTTCCTATATTTACATAATATTTTTTTTATATTTTATATATAAAATGCCTTGATAATCTTTATTTTATGTTTTAAAGACACTTTTGGATGTGAAATTAAAAAAAAGAGTAAACTGGAGACAAAATTCAAACTATATTCCAACCCATGTTGAATGTTGTTACTCATTTTTTTTAAACCATACAGGCTAATGCAAATGGTGTATATCCCCTTTAAATTGAAGGCAGAAGTTTAGTTCAAAGTTGCTAGGAGATTGACAAAAACAAAGGAGAAGGAAATGTTTTTCGGACCATGTTTCAGCTGACATCTGCTCTCCTTATCCTTCCCCTTTGCTGCCGAAATTGTCAGGATTCTTAGGCTAATTAGGAGTCTTTAAAATGCTAAATTTGTTCCTTTGCTATCTGGTTTCTAAGATTGGATAAATCCCTCAGAAGCTGTACTAAAAAACTGGCTCTGCCGTTGTCGCAATTTTTTGTTCCAACTTAGGCTTTGATTCTGATCTAGTTCCATGCAATATCCGACCATCCCAACTATATTTTGTCACTCATGACATGTTAAAAAATTGACCTACATTTTTATTGGGTCCTAGGGCTCACTATTTTATGGTAGACTCTCAGTCAAAGTAGGATGCTTGGCATTGTCAGTTTCCTGATTTAGATCAGGGGATCTTTTTTGACCAACTAGGTTGCAGCCAGTTTCTATACTTCAAAATGAATTTATCTCATTCTTAATCCTTCATGAAAGTTGTATTCCTATATGCGTTGATGAATTTGTGCTTTTGAATTGCTTGATTTCAATAACAGAAGCTCAAGATATCCCTGTTTGAATATCTCAACGTGAAAGTAGAGAATTCTGCTGCGAGCAGGATTCTGACTCAAATTTTGCACTAAAGGCTCTGCTTCCATCATAATTGTGATGGTCCTTATTCTTAGGTTATACTCTTAGTCATATCGAGATGCTTGACATTTTTCAGTTTTTTTTATCAGATCAGGAGACCATTTTTACCAATCAGATTGCGGCCCGATTCTGTTTTGTAAAATGATTTTATCTCACCTCGAATCTTTCATGAAAGTTGTAGTCCTACATGTATAGATGAATTTGGATTTTTTGAATCACTTGATTTCAGCATTAGAAGCTCAAGATATTCATGTTTAAATATCTAATGTGGAAGCGAAAATTCTGCCGCAAACAAATTCTGAATTGAAAAAAACTAAAATAAGGGAGTTAATTGCTGATAAAGATTGGAAGAAACTCAGCTGGGTTTTGGGAAGAAATAGAAAAAACAGGGATAGGATTAGAAAATGACAGAAATTCTGCCACGATGGGTTACATTCCTGCTGCCTTTCTAAACGACAACGTCTCTATCTTTTTACATTAATCCACTTCTTTAGCTAGACGGTGCCGTATGAGAATAACCCTAGCCTGAAAATATAATTAGCATGGTACTGTACCCCGTCTGCATTCCCTTCCTTCCTCTGCAACCGTTTCCTGCTAGTTTTTGAAATCTCTCGTCCTTGCATCCCCTGCATTATTTGTCTACGTTACAGCTGCATTTTTTTTTTTATCTGTTGCTGTGAGTGACTGTTTTTCATGGTCTCTCTGCTGGAGCTGTCTCCTTGCCGGGAAGGTTGCATATATATATGAATGTTAGTGGCTTAGAAACATAGTTTCTACGCGGGGAGGAATAAGAGAAAACAAAGAGAGTAGGGGAGATGGAGAGAGAGTAAACACAAATAAGAAAAACAAACAGAAAGACAGAGGGAGGACACAAAAAAAAATGTAAGAGAAAAGAAAAATAGAAGGGAAAAGAAAAGGGAGAGAACAAGAAGGTTTGAGAGTAAAAATCATGGGAAACAACGAAGGGGAGAGGAGGTTAACCTTGTCTCCAATTTTTTTCTCTGCTTCAAGCAGGAGCTATAGAATGCAACGGGAGGAGAAGTTTTTGTTGTTAAACAAAGCTTTTGGCTAGTGAAGGAAGTATATAACGTGAGGGAAGTTTTGGGAGGAGAAAGTAAAAAGGGCACGAGGGAAATCCCTTGGCTAGTGAAGGAAGTATATAATGTGATGGTTTAATAACCTTAACTGTGATGCTTGCATTTAATTGTTGCGATTAACCGTTGTTTTGAGTTCAATCAGGACTTTGATCCCCATGGTACGAACTTATTCTTGTGATGTTTTGCTAGCCGTAATGTTTGCATTTAATTGTTGTGATAAATAGTGTTTTAATAAAAATATAAAAATGTTTTTATGTGTTGCATATGGCCAATACCCTAATATATTTTAATTTTTTTTTTAAAAAAAACAAATATTTGAGATTTCAAAAAATGTGTTTTAGCATGGATTTCTTAAATATAAAAAATTATTTTCTTGCATCTTGGATTTTACAACATATTTGTAAATTTCAAAGGGTGTTGGCCAATATTTTAAAAATATAAAAATCTTGGATTTTAAGCGAGGTAAAAATTGTTCCGTTTTGTTTCGTTTTTTTAACTGGTATGAGATGTTCCGGGCATTCCGGCCGAAACGGAACGAAATTAACAACTTTGATTTTGATAACCTCAAAACCTCCCAACTTTGGATCATCTAGTATAAAGACCTGAATTAGATCTTTCTCGTGGGATCAATCTCTTGCTTGCTTTATACTATTTTATTTGTTTAAGTTAAGATAATTAATTTATATGACTGCGACATCGCAACAAAAACATCAACAATGTATGTAGTTTTCTTTAAGTTGACAAAAAAAAATTTTTGTTCAAGCCGTAACGGAGCGCGAGCACGAGACTAATAGATAAGTATTACCATTTTTAGTAGACAAAAGTTGCACTAATTTAATAGCTTCCAAATTTTATATCAAATAAGTTCCTTACTATCAATAACTTAAATCCTCATTAATCAATTAAGAAAACACATGTCTACCGACGTAAACAACATAACTTGTACCAAATAAAACTGCGAAGAGTCAAATATACATTGCTTCTCATTTCATAAATTCATTACACTCCTACATCTTAAGTGTTCTTCGTATTTATTATGTTATTCAAAATCATTTTATAATATGCTTTCAACACCGACTAGCTAGTAATAACAAATGACCCAAACGAGCACTGTTCCATCCATCAGTCCAAGCTACCAGCCACAAAGTAATTACTGGTGTATGTCTTTTCCTTGATAAGCAATATCTAGGATTTAAAGATGTTCTTCCATCTTCTCCATTTCTCTAGCTCTGCCCCACCTTTAGGAATTGAAATAAATAGCTGGTGTTAATGTTTTTTTTATTATCAAACTATTGAATTTAAGACTTTTGAAAAAATATATGAATTTTCTTTGTCGGTTTCAAGCTATAATCTTAGATAGTGACAACTGTAGTTTTTATTCACGCTTTACATTACATCTCATCTAAAATAAAATAAAAATCAATTAATTAGGAATTTAAATGAAAAGGTGTGAGGTGTCAAATTCCCAACACGTCACTTAAAAAAAAGATATTTTGCTAATAAAAAAAAGTGACATGAATAAATAAAACTTAATAAACCAAAATATTAAGTTGTTCACTATTTTAATTTTGAATTTTCAATCAATTCTTCATTTTTCCCCACAAAGGTAAGAAATTGGACACGTACGCTCCTTCTCTTCAAATTAATTTTAAGATAGGACCAATTAATGGTTTATCAACATTCAAATGTCAAGAATCCAATTGTAAGAAATTGGAACAGCAAAATCATACAAAATTATATCATAAGGACTTTCTAGCGTAATTAAATTGTTGATTACATGTCTTTCCTCGTAATAAGACAAAGACGGAACAACTCAATAATGTATTATCCCACAATGAATAAATAATGTATAAAGTTATCACAATAATTTAATTTTTTAAAATAGAAGCTTGACCACACGCAAATATATAGTAGACCTTCAAGAAATATTGTCCTATTGGGTAATTGCAATGAACTTTCCACGTAAACTCACAAGACTTTACTTCCTTGACTGCAGAACAGTGTATATCTCTCCTTTCTCTAAACCAAGGACACAACTTGAGCTCTAACACACCACGTACTTGATAAAGCTTCATATCTCTCTCTAATCAAACCAAACCATGGCTGGTCATGGAACCATTGATCAGAGGCCAAGCACCATGTCAAAACCAACCACGCCGACCGATCCTGAGGACTGGACAGGAAAGAACCGTGACGATTTCGAGCCACCCGAGTTCAGGCTAGTGTGCCCCTTCAACATCCCTTCAAGCCCAGAAGCAGCTTCTCTCAGAATTATAAGAAATTTAGGGCACTTTGCGTTGTATTACACACATTTTGTGTGGATTGTGCTCTTCATTACCCTCATCCCACAACGCAAGGTCTCTTTGGTTTATTTGGTGATCATGACATATGTTGCATCACTTTACCTGCTATTATTGCGTGCCCTTCCTCCATATTTTCATTTGCTGCATAAGATTATTTATAAGAGTATGGTGCTTGGCTTGATAGCTGTTGCAACTATGATAGAGCTCATAGCGACAGCAGCTGGCTTGCATCTTGTTATCACCTTAGCAGCCACAGTTCCTATTGTTTTGATTCATGCTGTTTTGTGGGTTAGAGAGGATTTCTGTGTTGAGGAGAGGACTGGTGGAGGTGGTGGAGAATTGGTTTCTCTCATTGATGAGTCAACGGCAATGGTGTGAGTGATGATCGTAATTTTCCTTTTATTTTATTTTTATTAGTGCCTTCAAGTGTTTTGTCTCGATACGGCTTATCGTTAGCCAAGTGTTATAAACGACATTAATAAAGCGGGGAAGATAATAGTTTGTACTTAATACAATTCCTTTAATTATGAATATATTAGGTATATTTGTTTTTCGTGTTTAAAAAGTATTTTAGAAAATTTTTTATTTTACTTTAAATTAAATGTTTTTATATAATTTTAAATTATTTTGATATGATAATATTGAAAATATTTTTTTAAAAATATATTATTTTAATATATTTATATAAAAAGAAATTATATGACTTTTGGGGATGCTTAAAAGGGAGAAGCTCGTCAAAAGATTATGACAATTTCAATTTCTAAAGGTGGGGTAGAGATGGAGGAATCAACTTTTAAATATTAAAACCACAGCCAATCTACGATGAACGAGATTTATATAAAACATAATTAATGGTGTATCAACATTCAAATGTCAAGAATCCAATTGTAAGAAATTGGACAGCAAAATTATAAAAAATTATATCATAAGGACTTTCTAGAGTAATTAAATTGTTGATTACATGTTGATCTTTCCTCGTAATAATTAACTGGCAGGCAAGGTTATCACACTTGACATCGCGGTTGCTTTAACAAATAATCTTTTATGAAAAGAATGGATTTCTGGCATTCTATTTTTAGATGGGAAAAATACCTTGTTTAAGGAATCGTCACATAGTATTATAGTCACTAGGAACCATAACTTATCAACAAAGATTCTATGGTACGAGACTGGTTACGTAAAAGGAAAGATATTATCACCCCTTAAATGTTCTGCTTGAGGTAAACTGCATTGCTGGTTTTGTCTTAAATTGCTAAACATTTGTTAGTCTACGCTATAATAATTTGCTTATAATATTCCTGACTGACTCTGATGCTAGTGAATATTCAACTATGGATATTTTTAACTCTAGTGTTGGTAAATATTACGTAGCTATAAATTTAGATCAATATTTTTATTATGACTCTAACGCTAGTGAATAAACAAATAAAATAAATTTATTTTTACGCATGCACATATTTTTTATTTTTCTAGCTAAATAAAATAAAATACAATGAATAAAAAATAATATAAATTTAAACCTGTATTTTTATTCCTGACTCTAAGGTCAGTGAATAAGCCAATAAATTTATATTATTTTTGTTCATGCATACACTTATTTTATTTTATTTTTATTTTTTTAACTTTTTTATTTGTTTATTTTTCTATTTTTTTTTTAGCTGGGCTGGACAAGCGACCTGGCTGGCCCCTTTTTTCTGCTACAGAAACATTGTAATTAAAATCAAGGGGGAGGGAAACACAGCTTACCTGTTGCTGCACTTGAAGATGTGATGACAGTAATGGAGGGCCGGCCGGTTAATGCTACTTTCTCCTCCTGTGTTTGTTTTGTTCCTTTTTCTGGTCTTCTTTCTCTCTGGCTTTTTTTTTTTTCCTGGTTTCCTTATCGTTCTACCTCTCCTTCTGTCCCTCTCTATATCACTTCTGTCTCTGTCCTCTGCTTTTTCTTCTTTGTCTTTCGTCCTCTGTCTCTGGTTCTACCACGTTCTTAATGTCATCCCTTTTCTTTTCTGATTCTTTGTTCGGCTGCCTCTGGTTCTGGAGGCTGGTTGTTGAAGACTATGAAGATGATGGTCAATGCCGTTCTCGTCTCTACGCTTTCATCCACTGGGTTGAGTTTGCATCTCCTTTGCTCCTAGTTTTATATTATGTCACCTTCAGTTTTGAGATGAAGGGACAAAGATGATGGTGGGGCTGATCCTCGTCTCTGTGTCGTTCCTCTGCTTTTCTCTCCTTCTCTGTTTCTTTGTTATTTTTTCGTGTTTTTTTTCTTCCCCCCTCCCTTTGGCCCCTCGGTTCTGCCCTTTTTCCCCAGTTTTTCTTCCTGTCGTTCGAGGCTTTTTCCTCTCTCGCGTGCATGGTCTATCTCTGGCTTTTATAGAACCAGAGAATGCCATCCAGTCAACTTTAAATAATGAGGTGACCGACCGTTTGCATGAGTAATGAGGGACTGAGGATCGTGTAGTGCTTGTTTCTGGTTTGAAGAAGATGAACAATGTCCCTTGAAACGGTGTCATTTTGAGATGTGAAATATGGCCATTTTACGTTTTTGACCCGTGCAGTTTCGACAGTCTTGTAATTAAGCCCCTTGTTTAAACTGTAATTGCCCCCTTACAATTATGACCCCAAACTTTAATATCTTTTCAATTAAGTCCTTGAATAAGTTAATTCCAAGCTCAATTAAGTCTAAAACTTGTCAATTCTCCAATTAAACCCTTGATTGGATTAATTAAATTAATTTCAAGCTTAATCAAGTCTCAAAACTTATCGATTCTCCAATTAAACCCTTGATTGGATTAATTAGATTAATTCCAAGCTTAATCAAGTCTCAAAACTTATCAATTCTCCAATAAAACCCTTGATTGGATCAATTAGATTAATTCCATGCTCAATTAAGTCTCAAAACTTATCAATTCTCCAATTAAACCCTTGATTTGTTTAATGAAACTAGTCAAAAATTTAATTAAATCTTTATACTTCCAATCATGTTGCCCTTAACCCAAATTTTAATTCACTCTTCATTTATTTTATTTTTACTTTTTTTCATCATTATTTTTTTTTATATCATTTTCAATAAATAAAATAATAATAATAATTAAAATAAAAGGGTCAAAATTTAGGGTTATGACATGGTAAAGTTTTTTTTTTTTTTTAAAAAAAAAGGAAACGCAAATGATTAAGATTTTGGTGAAAACTAACTCTTAAGATTAAGAGAAAGTTTGGAAATGTGGTAGTACTCGTGTTTTTTAAAAATTTAATTTTTTTTACTAATAATTTAAGAAAACATTTGGAAAAGTGGTGACAACATTATGTATGTATTTGTGTTTCTATTGAAGGCATATGATTACGGTGAGAAATAAATTTTACATTATGAATTATTTATGTTATTTCTTTATTTTATTTATTTTTAGTTTATTCTATAGGGTTTAAATAAGCCTACTTTCAATAGTCTAATTTTTCCCTGTTTATTCCTTCATTGCATTGTCTTCACCATCTTTCTTTAACCCGTGTCTTCTATTTTTTAGTACAAAAAACTTGTAAAATGAGACTTCACAATATTGTGATATCCTCAAAATTTATAGATATTATACTAAATCATATTACTTGTGTCACGCTGCAAGTCAGATTAATTTTTTAAAGAAAATATCCAAACATTACTAACATGTTTTCAAAAAAAAAAAAACATTAAACAATGTAGAGTTTAATCTGATGTTACCTGATCAACTTGGTAAGTCCAGAAACGACCTACACAACTGAGAAACAAAAAGTTTGACTAAAAAAAAAAATCAAAATGATATCTTTTAAAAAATATTGAAACAATAACAAATTGGATTGACTTGGGTAAACCCAAATTAACATGTAAAATCTATGGCCAGATCATGAAATTATGATAACCTCATGGAAATCAAATCAAAAAATATATTAGAGCTTAATTCTCAATCAACTAAATATTGAAAAACAAAACTGAAAAAAAATTAATTAAAAAAGAATAAAAACAAACCTCGAGCCAGCACGGGTTAGCCTACCAAACCCAAATCATGAGACAAAAATAACCCAAAAGAAAGTAAATCAAAACATATTGTAAAGCTCAATTCTTAGTGAATCCAACAATATTAAAGGATGAAATTGAGAGAGAGAGAAAGAACAGAAAAAAGACTCGAGTCAACTCAGTTAACCTACCAAACCCTTAACTCAAATCATAAGATTGTGATAACTTCATAGAAAAAAAAATTAAAAAAAAATTATAAAGTTTAATTCTCAATCAACACAAATGATAAATGATGAAATTAAAAAAAAAATTACAAAAAAAAACCAAAAAAATTTGAGTTAACCGGATTAACCCATAAGACTCGTGACTCGAGTTACAAGACTCAAATATTCTTATAAAAAATAAATCAAAATAAAATATAAAACTCAATCCTCAATAAATATAATGTTAAAAATAAAATAAAAAAATAAAAATAAAAGATATTGTTCCATTGAACAATACTTTGTGAGAAAAAGGATATTGAATTTCCTTCTTAATTTGTTCTTGTTAATAGTCTAATTAAATTCTCACTTTTGCGTCAACTAGGCATTCCTTGAATAGCTAGTTAATGATTTTGTAGGTGAACGCGACTTAAGAATTATAATTTTATAATTGTATAAACTAAGTATATATACAACTATAATTAGATTAAAAGATAATTAAAAATAAAAGGTGCAACCAAGACAAGTATTTTACATTAACTATTTATCTTTAACATGATTTTAAAATAAATTTCTGTATTTTTTTTTTTTAAATTACATAGAATTCTCAAAGCATGAACTGCCTTAAGGAAATGATTAAAATAAAAAAATACATAGAATTCAAAAAACTACCGATTTTCATCTTACAATTATTGTTTTCAATAAGTCACTTGAGTATATCTTCAATCCTAAGCTAAATTAGGTAAATCAATATTTAGTATGGTAGTAGTAATTATTTTTTAAAGTATTTTTATTTAAAAATATATAAAAAAAAATATTTTTTAATTTTTTTAATATCAGCACATTAAAATAATTTTAAAATATTAAAAAAATAATTTAAAATAAAAAATATTCAATTATTTTTTTTAAAAAAATTTAAACACACAAACAAACTTGTAATAAATCATTTTTCATGAATCTTAATTCGAGGATTTGTAAGAAAAAATTGTTTTTGATATTTACTTCTCTCCATTAGACATTTTGGTACCGAGTTTCTATTCAATATCGTTTTACAGAATTTCAACATGTAATATAAGAATCAAATATTAAAAAAAAATTATCATTGTTAAAATAATTAAGATCAAATATAAAATGAAAACTAGAATTTTTAATGATGTTTATTATGAGTGCTTAATATTAATATAAAAACATAGAAAATATATATATGTTAAACTAAAAAATATTATTTTATTCTTAATAAATAAAATTGAATAAATATTATTTTAACACTCACTGTATCCTTGATCGAGCACCTAGGAAATTAAACTTAAAAAAAAAAAAGAAATAAAAAATTAAGACCAGGTAAAACCTTGACGAGTAAGCCCCAATTTAGAAGTCACTTCAATTTTATCCATCACAAGTCCACTTCACCATTTACTTTGTCTTCTCATGTATGATTTCTTCCTCTCTTTTTTTTTTTTTCCTATTAATCTTTTAATAAAACTATATTTTAACTATTAATTATCCATTAATTATTTAAGCAACAAATGAATCTCCTTTTTTTAATTTCAAATCTGTTAATTATCAATCAATTTTAATTCTCAAATTAATTAGTTGGCATCCACCAATGATTTTTTTCCCCTAGTTTGCTCAATTTCTTTTATAACAAACCACTTATACTTCTTTTCATTTTATTTTTAATATATAGAAAATCCTCCCCCTCCCCCTAAAAAAAGAAAAGAAAAGAAAACATTAAATGGAAAATATTTTTCGATCTCTCGTTTTTTACAAGTAAACGTTCTCCAAGCAATATGTACGGGTCAATTGCTATGAACTTTCCAAGTAAACTCACAAGACTTTACTTCCTTGACTGCAGAACCGTATATATCTCTCCTTTCTCTAAACCATGGACACCACTTGAGCTCTAACACACCACATACTTGATAAAGCTTCATATCTCTCTCTAATCAAACCAAACCATGGCTGGTCATGGAACCATTCAGAGGCCAAGCACCATGTCACCACCAACCTCGCCGGCCGATCCTGAGGACTCGACAGGAAAGAACCGTGACGATTTCGAGCGACCGGAGTTCAGGCTAGTGTGCCCCTTCAGCATCCCTACAAGCCCAGAAGCAGCTTCTCTCAGAATTATAAGAAATTTAGGGCACTTTGCGTTGTATTACACACATTTTGTGTGGATTGTGCTCTTCATTACCCTCATCCCACAACGCAAGGTCTCTTTGGTTTATTTGGTGATCATGACATATGTTGCATCACTTTACCTGCTATTATTGCGTGCCCTTCCTCCATATTTTCATTTGCTGCATAATATTATTTATAAGAGTATGGTGCTTGGCTTGATAGCTGTTGCAACTATGGTAGAGCTCATAGCGACAGAAGCTGGCTTGCATCTTGTTATCACCTTAGCAGCCACAGTTCCTATTGTTTTGATTCATGCTGTTTTGTGGGTTAGAGAGGATTTCTGTGTTGAGGAGAGGACTGGTGGCGGCGGTGCTGGCGGTGGAGAATTGGTTCCTCTCGTTGATGAGTCAACGGCAATGGTGTGAGTGATGATCGTAATTTTCCTTTTATTTTATTTTTATTATTGCCATCAAGTGTTTTTTCTCGATACGGCTTATCGTTAGCCAAGTGTAGTAAACGACATCAATAAAGCGGGGAAGATACTTCCTGTGTGCTTGACTTCGAGAGTTATTGATACTTAGATGGTGTTTCTTAAAGTATTATTTTATTTAAAAATATATTAAAATAATTTTTAAAAATTTAATTGTTGATATTAGTACATATTTAAAATATTAAAAAATTATAATTATTTTTTAAATAAATCATGCTACTGAGATCGATTATATGGGCAATTACCAAGTGAATTTCAAGGCTATGCGCACACCTTTTTTTAGATAGATTTGCATCGTCGAGTCCCTTATGAGATGCGAAAAATAACGTGCTAGCGCACACATTTTATGTAGTTTTTGCTTGAATTAAATTTCGTAAGATAACTTGAGAAATAAATCCGTACGTGTGTTACCTAACCCAATGTCTAATCTTACTATAAATGCTTCAAGGTTTTTGGGGTTTTTCTTTTAGAAAAAAGGAATTCAGCTCAAAACAAAAAACATGCCAATTATTAACACCATCTTAGAATTATTAATAGAAGCTAAGCTTTTTTGGGGAAACTACGGTTAAAAAAGATTTTTCAACAATAATAAATAAATTAAACTCACGACATTTAAAAAATTAAAAAAAAATAATACAAACTTAGACCCATGGGCTGAGTTGGAAAGCCCATGCACCAGGGCTATTTGTTTAAATGCCCATTCTCATGTGGTAGGGATTTTTTTTTATTTTACTATTTTATGTTTGGTTTAAAAAAATTAATTTGAGATGACTTTTTAATAAAATATTAATTTTTATTGGTTTTATTTTTTAATATTGAATTAATTTAAAATTAAAATTAAATTTTTTTTTTTAAATTATTCCCGTGAATTTCAAAAGTCGGCTCAAGTTAATCTAAATGGATTAAATGTTTTATTTATTTATTTTAGTATTAGATCTAAAATATCATTCAATTTATAATTAAAATTTTTTTAGAAGAGATATTACTGATATCTAGATTTTTTTTTGTATTTTAATTTTTTTTTTCTTGATTTATGAATTAGTGTGGACAAATGTAATAATAAAAGCTAAAGATTGAAAAAAATTACTCTTCAAATAAAGTTAAAAATCATATTTTATTAGGCAAATCATTAGTTTCACATGGATTTAGATTTTGGATATCCAACCCTATCAGATTTGGAGTAACTATTTAAATACTCATTACTTAATTACACAGCAACTATTTTTTTCTAAAAAAAACAAAACCTAAAACACATAATGTCCATCATCAGTGTCCGTTCGCAAATAGCTCCTAATCACAACTTGTGCGTTTGTCATGTGTCGTTCAAACACACAATGCAAACTACACGTCATTTGTCCTTGATTGCCACCTTTGGGCCATAGGGGACAAGCATCAATGAGGGGAGCCATGTCTCCTTGCTGTTCAAAAGGTGTGTACCATATATAAGCTTTCAAAACCATGACACCTGTGCAAAAGACAGAAACACCCAGAAAGACAGAAAACTAGAAAGCTCAAGCAACTTCTCAATCAATTTGAAGCAAAAAGGTGACGAAATTATCTCTCTAAAAAATTTCTTTTGTTCTCTTACTTTTTGGTGTACAAAATCTGAACTTTCTTTTCTATTATTGTTCTTGCAATAGGAATTTCAGAACTTTAGTACCATTACCGGGATTTGCGTGTAGAATTTACTTGTACTTTATGAGGAATTAAGTGTGAGAAAAGGGTTGGTGTTTGATTATATAGAAAATCCCGATTTTTATTCATGTTGGATTGGTTAGATGTGTAAAGTTTAGGTTTTTTGGTGTTATTTTCATTTGGGGTTATTCAAATTTGATAGATTTGAAAAGGGTTTGTGTTGTCTTATAAAGTTTTGATCTCTGAGGAGAACCCACTTTTTTTGGAGCTTTGGTGGATGTTTTGGTTGTGGAAAAGCTCTATCTGGTATTGCGTTGTTGAGTAACTTGTGGTTTTTAAGAGAGGAAGTGAACAAGGGCTTTGTCATAGATGGGGAGGCCATTGTTTTATGAGATTGTGGAAAAACCAGCTACAAGTTGTATAATTGGAATATGTAGCGCTATATGGTTTTATATACAGAAGAAAAATATCGGGTACTCTCATGTGGGATTAAGTTATGAAAATGCAGTTGAAGGGCACCATTGGAGGATAATTACCTCTGCTTTTTCACATATTAGTGTTATTCATCTTGTTTTCAATATGAGCGCACTTTGGAGTCTAGGGGTTGTAGAACAGTTGGGGCACATTGGCCTTGGAATGGCTTATTATCTTCACTACACACTTGTGTTAGTCGTATTGTCTGGGGCACTAGTACTGGGGATGTACCATATATTGATACAAAGATTCAAATTAGAGTATTTTCGGAGAGTGACGGCTGTTGGGTACTCTTGTGTTGTATTTGGGTGGATGACAATTCTTTCTGTGAAGCAACCATCCTCGAAGTTGGATCTTTTTGGATTCCTTTCACTTCCTATCAGTTTTGCGCCTTTTGAGTCATTGATTTTTACATCAATTATTGTTCCACAAGCGAGTTTTCTTGGCCATTTATCTGGAATTGTTGTTGGATATGCTATAGCATGGGGTTTGATACATGGGATGAACAATTTCTGGGCAATATCAATGCTTGGATGGATTGTGCTTTTTTCTGTGGTCAGTTTGAAGCGGTCAGGTGCTTATGATTTTGATTTTATTGAGATTGAATCTGTTATGGATCCTTCCCTGCCTTCTGTGCGGTTTCCTGGAACTGGTAGAACATTGCAGATGAGTGCACTACCAGTTGAAGGTGTTGAAATCGTTTAACTTCTGTTAAAGATGTTATCCCCATTTGTTAACTAGGGGCTTTACTTTCTGAAGAGTCAAATCTCGATACTATTTAAGTATGCTCTGTCAAGCTGGACTTTTACACTGGGATTTGTCGCATCTTCCCGGCCATCAAAGCTCAAGCTGGCACTCATTTCTGCTGTAGACTTGCAGATTTACAGGTGCAGCTTTCGCATTCAGTCATTTATTAGAATGGTAAATGCTTGTTGTTGTAGACCAATGTGGTTTGAGATTATCGGCCATTGTTTTGTCCTCTAGTTCCTTGTTTGTTGTACTGCAGCTTTTCTTACTTTTGAAATTCTTTGGTCTTCTGATCTCGTGATTTTCTTTTTTGTTAGGCACAATATTATTCAAGAATGATGAAAAGGAACTTGTTCACAGATCCGTTGTAATGCAATGAAGATATTACTGTTCTATGTAACTATAAAGCTTAAAAACTGAACATGCTTTTTTGTATTCAATCTTTTGTGCATCAGTTGTCGCTCAACTCTCAACTTGTATTTTGCACTCTGACCATTGTTTGACTGTGATGCATAAGTTTTCTTTTCTTTTCTTTTGGATGAATGCTATGCTTATAGTTATTTATTGCATAAATTAATGGCTAGGGCATCTATGCACACAATGGTTGTTTGGACGATGTTTCCGGATCACTATCAATCATCATATGCAAAGTCGCATCCAATTTAGAATCGGGGAGGCACTGTTTCCTACTTGGCTATGGCAAAAAAAATTGCTGGGAATGAGACTTTCCTTCGATTTCTCAGTCTGAGATTGATGAATTCTTGGATTATTCATTTACGAAGCACTCGGGTTTTGGCAACAAAAAAAAGGGGGAGGGGGCGGGGGCGTGTTTTGATCTGGTAAACAAAACACTTGCTGAATGTAGTGATGGCAGCTATTCCAATCGTTTATATTGGATATACTCGACTTCAATGCTATCAATGTCATTGTTTAAGGGTCTCCTGCGGGTTCTCATGGATTCTTTTTGCATGGAGATCACTTTGCTCGGTTGTCCTAGCCTTGAATTCTCATTGTTGAATGGCCTTATCATTCAGATTTTAAGTATTTCCTGATGGAACAATTAGTTCAGCTGATTTTTGTTGTCTGCTGGATTATGCACTGCTTGGGTTAAAAGAATCGAAAATACCATAAATTTAATAAGCTGTTTCAGATCTTTGGACCGAGCTTACCTAACCTCAAAGCTCTAGAATGGCAGCATACTTCATCATCTTTGAGTGCCATCTATAGTGGCTAAAACTGCTTTGATTGCGTTGCCTGAGCCCCACTAGACACAAGAGTGATAACAATCAACATAATCCAATCCTTATATTAAGCTATTAAGCCAGAAAGAAGGTAACGTGTGGAGTCCAACGGGCAACAGTAGACAGATTACATCAAAGCTGAGATATGTTTCATCCCTACCAAAGGTGACGCTGACAGTAGCTCCTGCAGATGGCCATTGATACCCGAAAATAATTGACACAAAGTTTCAAGTTTTGCCGTATTACCATGAAGTTTACAGCCAACTACACAGGAAAGGGGCTTAACAAGCTCAACCAACTACACAGGAAAGGGACTTAACAAGCTCAACGAAAAGGCAATCCATAATAAGATGCAAGAGGTCTAGATCAAGAAACAGCAAGGTACCAACCACTAGGACCACAGCCTGCGGCAGTGGAAGAGCTTGAAGCTAATCGAGGAACAATTCCAACTTGCTAAGGAAGGCTACACTGTCCTGCCTCGATCATCTCCTCATAACCCCAAGTTAATAGCAGAAATGAAATTGGCAAATTCAACTCAGCTTTTTGTGGAAATAATACTTTTGAATTACAAATGTATCAGAATAAGCTATCAACAATTTTAATACTTGCCAATAAATAACATGACTCTTTGACTGCTCGCCCATATAGTATATTCATAACTACAACAAATTGAAAGAATAAAATGGCACGACTAGGACTAGCAACCAAGCACTTGAATGCAGTGAACATTGGCTACTTGTTACCACTTAAATCATTCTGTGACTTCTAGATTAAGCAACTCCAACACCCACATATACACTGTCCACCAGGAACATCTGATTCATCTGCAAATATTACAGTTCATCAAAGGATAACAGTTAGTTCAATGCTCGACCACATTGATTGGTTAAAAGAAAAATGGATGCCAATTAATAATTTTAGAACCAGCAAGGCAAATAACTTTATAAGAATAGATTATGATGCACCATGACAAAAGTATCACATGCATGAAATGAAATATCTGGAACAATTCTTAAGAGAAATTTGATAATAAACGAGAGCCTTAAAAAATCTGTCACATGAAGTTTCTGCACTTCACTTTTATAGAGTATCTCAGAGCTTTAATCAATCTTTAACTAATTGCACAAGAGGCGCAGGATAAGTTGGATGCAGTTATTGAGACAAGGTACGTGTGGGAATATAGCCAATTTCTGGAGTAACCGGATTTTGTAAATTAGGGAAATGGTCTTGGGAACGGACACTGATGACGGACTTTCATCAGGAGGAAAATTTTCCAAAGCATGGACTATGAAGTAGGATCGAGAATGTGGTGATTGATAATACTTGCATACTCAACCAAGATAGAATTTGACAGGAAAGCAATAATTAACACAAGGAAGAACAACCCTAGTACTGGTATTAGAAAAGGAAAGGCGAGCATGAGAACAGATTTGGAGATAAGGCATTGAATGGTTTTGCATGTTATACAAGTATTATAAGTTAACAACCTCCAGATGATGGAAACAAATCATAGATTGCGTGCATCTTAGGTTTAAATACCATCAATCAGCACATGTCAATATGACATACAAATGATGAAGTTGCATGCAAAGAGTTTAATTACGCATGCCAGATCCCTGTCCATCTGATTTCTGAAAAGGCAGATATTCTATGGATAAAGCCACCATGACATTATAATAGTCTTCTTGTGATGCAAACCAAAGATATTATTGAAATCTTTAGATCTTTTCTGTGAGCTCACTTTTACATGGCCCGAAACATACCAAAATTTAAACCTTCACTCATTCAAATGTAAGAATATGAAGGTAATTGCAATTCACAACTCTTACCATTTCTTTGTGTCTTCATTGCCCTCTTTGAGCTCCGAAGTTTCATTACCATGGGTTGTGCCAGAGGCAGAACTATTTTCTTGAGCCCCTGGCACGGGATGAAGGAGTTGAGAAAACCCCTGTCCAATTGACTTCCATAAGCGGGTCGGCAATGAGGACTGCAAATTATCGGTACTTCCATATGACAGTTCATATAAGGAAGCACAAGCAGGGTTTAGATCAGAAAATCTGACGGCGCCTAAGAGTCGTTCTGGAAGCTCTGACTCACTTTGAGCCTCGATGAGAAAAGCCAGGTCAACAGTCAACATTGAGATGTAACCAAACGCCAAATGAACTATTGCACTTGCAACCATTGAAGATCCGATATCCACATCCACTTCGAAGAAATTCTCTGCAACACAGTACTTGGAAGAAAGGGCACGCCCAATAATGCACACAGCCTGCTCTCCGACTGCCTTTCTTACTATCCAGGGGCCTTTGACAATGTTGGCAATCAGTTTAAGCCTTGAATTTCTAAACCCATCATCACCATTCAAGAACTGATCAACTAAAGATCCCTCAGGAAATGGCTCTGTGGCTACAAAATACGCCACAGCACTATAGTTGTCCTTACCCGGGAGTTGTAGATTAAATGCCCAAACAAAAGGCTTATCACCATCTGGAAACTCTTCTTCAATAACCTTCCTCACACGGTTTTTTTGATTCTTCAAAACCTCTGCAATCTTATTAGACCCTTTAATCCAGTCAAATCCAAGAGGCTTTAAAAGATATTCTCCACCAGGGATTTTAGTCTTAGTTGTCAAATACTCTGGACCTCTTACCATGAAATAGTCTCCAGGTGGAGATGCCCAGCCATTTGAACAATTATCTGGATCAAGTAGTGGAAAAGCCCCCTCTGATTTTACTCTCTCTAACCATTGATGCTCCCCATCACCGAGGCTGGCCATATGACTCTGTTTGGACCAAACATATCAATTAACCAAACGTGACAAAACAAAACCAATAATGGGAAAGATCAGACATGTGCAATCTGTGGCACAGTTCTATAGATGCTCCTGCCAACTCTATGAAGGTAAAAAACACCCTCACGTCATAAAACAAAACATGCATTGAAATGACTAAACATTACTCTCTCAAACCCATCAAAACATAACCAGATAAAGAGATCGCTATTTTCAGAGTCAAGAATCTCCATACTACATTAGTCACTGCAAAATTTTCTTTAAAGGGTTGTTCTATGAGCTTTTATTGACCTGAATAAAAATCTTATCATCAAGAACTAATAATTCATCGTATATATCAACACGTATAAGTGATAAGCTTTGGTACATATAGTTATATGAACACAGTTTTCATGGAAAATGTTTCCAAATCTACCTCGCTTTCATGAAAACAAATTCACATGAACTAAACACACAACAACATCATTGAAACCAGCAAAGAAACCCCACCAAACCAAAATCCACAGCATTTGCCAAGAAAGTAAACTACACTACACCAATTACATCTAAAACCGCAAAAAGAATCAACAAATTATCAAAATCAAAACCAAAACCAAAACCAAAACCAAAAGAGCCACCATTAAACAAAAAAAAAACCACACAAGTAAACATGCTATTATCTACACAAGTGTAAATTTAGCAAGAAACCCACAATGGGTAGCTACAAAATCCTACCAGATTTGCAACCAAAAACATAAATCACTCAATAACTAAAATCCCCACAAGCCAACAAAAAAAAAAAACAGAAACACCAAAGAAATTAAGCTAAAAAAGCAATTAAAACCACAAAGTTCTAACCTTTTTTGTGGAGAAGACAAAGGGTCACTCAAAGAATCAAGATTTCTGAAAAAAACCCAAATTAGAAACAGAAACACAAAGGGTTTTGTCTGCTTGATTTGTCTTTACAAGGAAGCTTCAAAGACAGCCTTCAATAAAGGTTAAAAGTTGTTTGCTTTTCGTTTGTATGGATTTTGATATTCCTTGCGAAGAAAACTTGCTCTGTTTTGTTATTTACTGAAAACTGGCTAAAGCAGTTGGTCTTTGAGAGTGCGAGATGATTATGACATGGAGGAGATACCGGATAAACCGGTACCAAGTAAATTTCTGACAGATTTAATGATGTTGACCAATCAGAAAAGCTCCACGTCTCTCGGGCTACTTTGATTATCTCAAGTAAATTGTTGCATGGAAAATTAGTTTTGATTAACATGTAAGTTAGTTCTAGGATATTTGATTATTGAACTAAAAAAAATACCGTCCTCACTTTCAAACTTTAAAATCCTATAAATGCTTGGAAGAAACAGTTCATTTTTTTTTAATTTTTTTTATTTGCAACCGAATGACAACAATTTATTTTTTCAATTTTAACTTTAAGAATCTACATTGGGTTGACAATTAAAATTGGAACCGAATTCACTAAAAAAACTAATTTGCCGAAGTTTGCAATCGAAATTAACAGAAATAATTGAAGAGAGGAAATCGCTATTTCCCTTCTTGTAAAATATTGATCAGAAATAATATTTTGTTTTTTTTTTAATTTTATTTTATAATATTATATTTATTAAAAATTAAATTTTATAATTTATTTTATTTTTTATAATATTATTATAGTTGGATGCATCAAGTAACAAGTTTTGTGCATTAACTTAATTGACTCAATTTTTTTTATTTTTTTTTATAATTATTTTTCTTTTAATTTTATTTTTTATTATTTGAATTGCTCAAAAATTATTTACAGGCAGTTTTGTGAATTGGATTGATGATGTTAACCCTGCTCATCTTTCTTTCTACTCGATGAGACATTAAGTTGCTGATTAAGAGAGACAGGTAATGTACACCGAGACTTGTAGCCCAGCGGTGATAAGGATTTTCTTGTTTTTGTATTTTGGGTTCAAATCTCAATGTGTATGTTTGTCATTTTTATGGTGTTTTACATGTTTACTGGGTTTGCAGAATGTTCAGTGAGCCTTGAGATTAATCTTGGTGCATAAATCGAAAAAAAAAAAAAGAGACAGGTAATGTGTTGCGCAGCATGTGTTGAGAGAAGATATACGATAGTGTTGCAGGTTTTTTTAGTTGATTTGGGATGAACAAGAGTTACCAAGGCAGTAGTTGGCTTCTGTTTCGCTACAGAAAAGACAGTTATAATAGAAAAGCACGTAAAAATATATATAAAAATTGTTTTTTAAGTGAAAATCACTTTAAAAAAGCTACTTTCTTAATCAATCTAATTAGAAAGATTTAGTCACTCTGATGACAAGAACCTGGCTGCTGCATTTGAATGGAGTTCCGAGCTTTCATCAGAACTTTCGGTTTCTTTCTTCCAATTCGAATTTGTGCATTTGGTTTTGAAATTGAGAAATTCAGATTATTCTCATTGCTGCCGGATTTTCGAGGTAATTATAAATCAAGCAGTAGCTGTAGCAGCAGAGAGAGAGAGAGAGAGATGTGAGACCATTACAGAGAGTGGGAGTTAAGTTGAGGTGTTGCTCCTCCTCCATTGTCGTAGATTGTAGTTTTTTTCTCTATATAATGAAATTGGCTGCTCGGCCTGGACATAGAAGATTGCTGAACCACATAAAATTGTTGTGTTCTGGGCATCGATCACAGTGTTGAGGGAACTTGGACTAAACTACTGCCTGTCTTCGATTCCAAAATCAGATGCTGGCATTCATCCATTGGATGTTCAAGTGATGGATTTCTTAGAGAATGGGAACCATGTCTATCCATCCTGCTATTCCTTTTCAGCTGCAATATGATCTCTGTACTATATTTAAATCAGTAGATGGGTTATTGTTTTTATGCTGATCATTCATTGTTTCAAATAACATTCAAGTAATTGACATTTTACTTGATGGATTTGAAAGTTGTTCAGTTCTTCGAAGCTGTTGAGGATATTATTCAATCTACTGGAAATAATATTAGTACTGAAAATAAACATGATCAGGGATTGCTATCATGATTAAGGATTAATATTACTAAAGATATTCATGATCTCTGATGATATCTACAATGAAAATAATAATGATATTAAAAATAAATATTTAAAGATTATAATTATGATCAGGGATTCCTGATACTGAAAAAATCATGATCAGGGATCGTGATTTCTGATCATACCTGCACAAGAGATTTTTAAAACTAAAGATAATTATAATCATATCTGCAACAGATATTCTAGAAATTAAATGTATATTTTATCATTAATTGTATCCTTAATTATAAAATTTTTTGAATCAAAGATTGTAATAAATATAAGACCATAATGTAATAGTACAAGATACTAAGAATGTATATTTTTCTGTATCTCTTATTCTACACATCTGTCTCTTTATTCTTCCTTTCTTGAGAAACCAAGGACAAATACAGAAAAAAAAAAAAAAAAAAAAACAGAAACGTATTTGATTAAAGAGATGGAAATGGAACATAAAGTAAATGCCTTTTTCGTAGTTTTTAAGTAAATTTCTATATTTTCAAAACAGGAAGTATATGCCATATCTATATCATCTCTGTTTTTTTGTCCCAATACAGTAAACAAGATACCCAAAAGCTTTATCATGATGAGGCTTATCCTCTGCAGTTGTCCTATAAAAATTGTTTTGTACAAATTGCATTGCTTGTGTATGCAGCCAACTTACTTTCATCACTAGTTAAAAAGACTCCATTCATGGAGGCAATGCTTGCATTTGAATGTTTCGATTGAATTAGATTTATGGGTAAAATTCTATTCAGTTGCCAGAGGGAAATCATAATTTCTGGTTTGTATCTCAACAGTAAGAAGAAATGCAAATAACATGGCCAACAACAGACAACCTACTTCTGAACTCAATGAAATCACGAACACCGCATGCTCTCTACTTCCTAACATATGAAAATCAACTAAGTTGTGTCCTAACGATCCACCATTTACACCCTCACTGGATCTTTCCTTCCCGCAACACACATTCTCTCGATCTAACCAAGTTCCTCGAGATGGAGAAGAAAGGATCGCAAAGAGATGGGACATTGTTGCAGCATCCACTTCTCCTAGTTCTTGCTCTAGCTATAAGTTTTGTTATAATGGATCCGTTTAAACTGGGACCTTTAGGAGACCATGATTTCAAGCCTTTTAAGCATGACCTTGCCCCTTACAAGCAAGTCATGGAAAACTGGCCTAGAGACAATAGAAGTCGATTAGGGTCCGGAAATTTGGAGTTTGTCGATGAAGTTTTTGGCCCTGAATCGTTGGAGTTCGACAGCCTGGGGCGAGGCCCTTACGCTGGTTTGGCCGATGGACGCGTTGTGAGATGGATGGGACAGGATGTTGGATGGGAAACCTTTGCACTTGTTTCCACAAACTGGTGAGTTCTACTAATGACTTGATGAAAACAGAGAAAATATGTATTCATCTACTCTGAAAATTCTTGTAGATGTAGATGGTTTATAACTTGCATATACGAAAATTCTTGGCAATTGGAGTATATGCCAAGTAATTAGCTTGTGTTGAGGGAAAACTTTCTCTAATGAAGTTGCTAATTAAGATCAATAAGTTAGTGAGTCAAATCAAAGAAATCTGGAACATGAATTTGTTCTCTCTTTTAACATCTCCTTGCTGATATATACTAACTATTCTTCGAATTGGCTTTGAAAGGTCAGAGAAACTTTGTGCTAGAGGAGTTGACTCGACCACATCTAAGCAATGGAAGCATGAGAAACTGTGTGGTCGTCCACTGGGTCTAAGGTTCCACAAAGAGAGTGGAAATTTGTATATTGCTGATGCTTATTATGGCCTTCTGGTAGTTGGGCCTGAAGGAGGGCTTGCTGCTCCTTTGGCAACTCATTTGGGAGGGGACCCAATACTCTTTGCAAATGACCTTGACATACACAACAATGGATCCATCTTCTTTACTGACACCAGCAAGAGATACGACAGAGTGTAAGAGTACACAAAAATGGAATCTGTTCTTACAAGATTTGGCTATTTCTGTACAATTTTGGAGCTGTTGATATGACTTTGTTCTGCAGGGACCATTTCTTCATATTGTTGGAAGGAGAATCCACTGGTAGGCTTCTCAGATATGACCCTCCTACCAAAACAACTCATGTAGTGTTGGATGGCCTCGCATTTCCAAATGGAGTGCAGCTATCTGTGGACCAAACTTTCATTGTCTTCACCGAGACTACCAATTGCAGGTAATGTTCATACATCCTTGTAAAGTTGTAATTCTACAAAAAAAAATTTCAATATTGTATGATCCAATTCGATCGTTTCGGCGAATGTCTAAAAGAAACCAAATTGGTACTCCATTCAAAGATTGCACTATGAACATCATGGACAGTAGTGCATGATGAGTAGGAGGTTATGACAAGCTTGGTCATTTGGTTTAACATGCATGGCAATGAATGCCACAGGCTAATGAAATACTGGCTGGAAGGACCGGAGACCGGGAGGGTGGAACTTGTCGCAAACCTGCCTGGTTTTCCGGACAACGTAAGACTTAATGATAGAGGCCAATTCTGGGTTGCAATAGATTGCTGCAGGACAGCAGCACAGGAGGTTCTTACTCGGAATCCATGGATGAAGAGTGTTTATTTCCGGTTACCAATCCAAATGAGGTACTTAGCCAGGATGATGGGCATGAAGATGTACACAGTCGTATCCCTCTTCAATGAGCATGGAGAGATCTTGGAAGTTCTTGAGGATCCAAAGGGTGAAGTGATGAAGCTAGCGAGTGAAGTCAGGGAAGTAGAAGGGAAGCTGTGGATTGGAACTGTGGCTCATAACCACATTGCTACCCTCCCTTTTCCTTAAACAGCACAAATCCTGATAGTTATTTTGTTCATCTTTTGATTTGGATTTTCCTTTATTTAGCAATGGTTTAACAAATTGAAGACTCCTCTGTCACTTTCCTAGATCTGTACCCCCTTGATGTTTTTTTTTTTAATTATTATTATTATTTTATTTTAGATTATTCATCCCTTTGTGATCAAGATGTTTTGTTAAATTGTTCGACGAAAAAACCTGGAAAAAAACCCGAGTTATTGAGTCACTTGTCAATAATTTTTATTAAAATTATAGTTTTTTTTTTTCTTGCATGTTGATCAAGAAGCATTTAAGCCATGTTCGAACAAAGTTATTAAGAACATAGTTACATATAAAGTAATTAGTTGGGTTAATATTTTGCTTTTGTTTGATTAACAAAAAATCCAATTATATTTAAGCTCTCAATTATAAGTTTATCAAATCAATTTGTTAATATAAACCGAGTTTAACCACTATTAAATTTTAAGGGCATTTGGAAACGTGTTTCTAAAAATTTTTTTAAAAAAAATTATTTTACTAGAAATTAATATTTTTTTATGTTTTAGATGAATTTGATATACTAATCTCAAAAAAAATTAAAAAAATATCATTTTAATATATTTTACCATGAAAAATATTTTAAAAAATAACTGCAACCATACTTTTAAAGAGACCCTTATTTGCATTTTTAAGTTATGAAAGGGTTTTTTTTATGAAAAAAAAAAAATATTGACTCAAAATAATACTAATAAAAATTGATTTTTAACTACAATCACAGACCACATGTTATTTCTTCACCTCTCAATATAATTAATTCTCTGCGTAATTAGAAAATAACTAGATTATTCACTGTAAGTCAAGTTAAATTTCTACTTAACATAAAAAATATATTTAGATATTATTAATGTTTTTTTCTAGTTAAAAAAAATTAAACTATTTAGGGGTTGAATTTATGGATTCAAAAGTAATCCAAATGACTTGTAAGAATATAATTTGATTCAAAAAAATTTCAAGATGACATTTTTTATATTAAAATAACAATATAGTGGATTAACTCGGGTTAACACAAGTTAACATGTCAAATTCATAAACCAAGTTATGAGATTATAATAACCCCATAAAAAGAAAATCAAAACAAATTATAAAGCTTAATTCTTAATCACTCAAATATTGAATAATAAAATTGAAAAAAAATCAAATAAATAAATATCTAAAAACACAACCCGAGTTAACTTGTTAAACTCATGATCTGGGTCATAAAACCGAGATTACCCCATATAAATTAAATCAAAATAAATTATAAATTTCAATCTTCAATTCTCAATCAGTGAAGGATGACATTAAAAAAAATCAATTAAAAAAAGAACATAAAAAACAACCCGAGTTAATTCATTAAACTCATGGCTCAAATCATGATACCAAGATAATTTCATAGAAAAAAAAATAATAACTTAATTTAACCCGAGATAACCTGTCAAATCTACTATGCTGGTTATGAGATTAAGATAATATTATAGAGAATAAATCAAAACAAATCATGAATCTCAATTGCTAATCAACTATGTCAGGTCCAATATTGAATGATAAAATTTATAAAAATTTTAATTAAAAAATAACATAAAAAATAAGTAGAGTCAACATAGGTTAACTTGTTAAACATTATTCTTTAGTCATAAGGCTGAAATAACCTAATAAAAAATAAATCAAAATAAATAATAAAGCTTAATTCTTAATCACATGTAATAGTAAATGATGAAGAAGAAAAAAAAGTCAATTTAAAAAAAAAAAAACTTAAGGCATGTTTGGGAACGCGATGCAAACCGCGTTCCCAAAAATTTTAAATTTTTTTACTATTTTATTTGCTTAATATATATATATATATATATATATATATATATATATATATATAGATTGTTTTGATGTGCTGATGTCAAAAAATATTTTTTTTTTAAAAAAAAAACTTTATTTTAATACGTTTCTAAACGAAAAGTACTTTAAATTGTCATCGCTACTACAATCCCAAACAATCCCTAATAGTTAACTAAGTTAATCTATCAAACCTGCAACTTGAGTAATAAGATGAAGACAGCCAAATAAAAAGCAAATCAAATGTTGAAGAATTCCTAATCCAGATTGTGAGACCGAGAAAACCTTTAAAAAAAAAATTAAAGAAACAACCTAATTTAATCGGGGTAAAAATACCAAAACTTGTGACCTTGATCATGTGAACAAGATATCCTCATAGAAAGCAAATTAAAACAGATTATGAAACTCAATTCTTAACCAACTCAATCTTGAATGATAAAATTAGGAGAAAAATTCAATTAAAAAAAAACATAAAAAATAACTCCAGTCAACTCGAGTTAAACCGTTAAACACTATTCTCATGTCATAAGGCGATGATAACCTAATAAAAAGCAAACAAAACAAATCATAAAGTCTAATTCTTAAATAACTTAATATTAAAAGATAAAATGAATAAAAAAAAGTTAATTAGGAAAAAAAAACTTGAGTTAACTCATCAAACTTATAATATATATTGTAAAAGTGAGATCACTAAATAAAAAAAAATTAATATTATAAAATAAAGAATAATTAATTGAAGAAAAAAAAATACAAATAACCTTTTGCTTTGTGAGGAGAGGTAATGAAAAACCCTATCCTAATTAGTTTTTTTTTTTTTTAATTTTAATTAATGATAATCTTAGAAAAATTATCTCCCACATTGTCTAATTTCATCGAATGGATGAATCTAATTCATAGAATCTTTAGATAAAGACTAGGTAATTCACTCATGCAATGCTGTAAATTGAATTAAATTATTTTTAATGTAAAAAATAATATATTAATATTGCTAATATTTTTTCTAGTAAAAATAAATTATTTATAAATTTATTTAATGTAACTCGATTGTCATGATAAATCTAAAGATAATCTAAATAACTATAAAAAAAAATAGTTTTAAATTAATATAATTATCTAGGATGAGATTTTTTTAATAAAAATAAAGATAATAACATATTGAATCGATTTATATCAACTCGGGTTAACTTGTCAATTCATATGCTAAGTCATGAGATTATGATAATTATATAGAAAATAAATTATAAAGCTTAATATCCAAAAACATAATGTTAAATGATGAAATTGTAAAAAAAATCAATTAAAAAAATAACCTTAGTCAACTTGAATTAATTTGTCAAACATATAACTCGTAATAAAATCAAGATAACCCAATAAAAAAACAAATTAAAACAAATCATGAAATGTAATTATCAATCAATTTAGTGTTGAAAGATGAAAAAATATATATTAAAAAAACAAAAAATAATTCAAGTTAATTCGGATTAATTCATCAAAGTCACGATACAAGTTATAAATAGAGATAACATTATAGAAAGAAGATCAAAATAAATCATGAAATCTAGTTCCTTATTAATTTAATATTAAAAAATAAAAATTAAAAAAATAATTAAAAAAAGAAAAGGAGGTTCACGCGTAAATTTATATAGTTTGAATTAAAATTTTAGAACAATCTCATAAAATATTAAAAAATTTATACTCTAATATTAAATAATAAAATTAAATTTATAAATATATATTTAAAAAATAAAAATAAAAATAAAAAAAATTCAAGCGTATAGTATGATGAGAGGAGATTATAATAATAATAAAAAATCCTCCTTATGTTCACCACCTGTCATAATGGGTCACATCCATGATCCAACATGGAAAGATGAACATGGAACGTCAGCTCATCATCCTTAACCAAACAAGCTGTGCAATAAAAAAGATTCAAACTTAGCTTCTCAATCACCACATTCTATCCATCAATCAATCATTAAATTATGCAGAGACTCATTTCACTTCGTTCAAAGTCCAATTCTCTTAAATCTTTGTTCAATCCATTGAAATCACCTCAAAAACACTCAATCTCTGCAGATTGGTCTTCTTGTTTCCATCAAAGCTGGAGTCTTATAGCCTCAAAAGGATGCTTCAACCGGGTTTTTTCATATGGGCTTTGGCCAAGTTGTGCTAAAATGAGGAATTTTGATAAAAATCAAGGTTTTGTTAGGAGGTTTAGTAGTGAAGCTCAAAGGGAGTCTATAGAGTATGATGTTGTGATTGTTGGTGCTGGACCGGCTGGATTATCAGCTGCAATAAGATTGAAGCAGTTGTCTAGTGAAAAGGGTGTGGATTTATCGGTTTGTGTTGTTGAGAAAGGCCCTGAAGTAGGTATTTGTCTAAATTGCCGGTAGTATTTTTGGCTTCCGAGATTGTATTAGTGTTAATAGAGCTTTTGAAATGAGTTTATTTAATTCTTTTTCTTTGATTTTATTTATTTGTATGGCTCTTTTTTTTTTTTTGGGTTATTCAATGTGGTTGTAGGTGCTCATATCTTATCCGGCAATGTGTTTGAGCCCCGAGCACTGGATGAACTTCTACCGCATTGGAAAGAGGAAGAGGTAATTTTTCATTGATTGTCTATGGCATTCGTTGCAATTCTTGCCATTGTTTTGAAGGTTAATATGATATAAGATTTGTATTCAAGAATACATACAAGAATCATACAGTTAACGATGGGAGTATAGAATGAAGCCTCATCCTGCTAATGTTTCTTACCGGTTCTTCATTGATTAAATGTAGTTGATTTGTGTTTCAAGTTGGATGAAGGATTCAATTAGCAATAAACTTTTATTGAATATGTAATATTTCTAGCAGACTTTATTTTGGTTCCAGATATATTTATGATTCCTTTTTATTTTCTTAAAACTTTTGCTTGGTGTATAAATCTGACAGTAATTGTGTAGTGAAGCTTTTAGCTGTTGCTAAAAAAGTACACTGAAGTAGAATCAATACATTGCAAAATGTATCACCACCACATACCTCTTTTGATTCTTGTATGCATTCTTTGCCAATCTGGGTTTGCAGGCACCAATCAATGTCCCTGTATCTTCTGACAAGTTTTGGTTTCTTACAAAGGATCGTGCCTTTTCTCTTCCATGTCCTTTTGATAACAAGGGGAACTATGTTATAAGGTAATTAATGTGATGTCCTCCTGTTTTGCCTGGAATATTTGTGTGATGATGCAAATCTGATTTTATACGATTCTGAATGGTTTCAAATCCTGTTTCTTTAAGATTTTGTCTTTGTTTCCTTCGCATCATGAATGAATTCTTGAGAATTTATGCAATTTACCTGAGAACAGTTTTACAAATAGTCAGACTGAGTACTTGATAATCTTTTATGTATATGAAGTTTCTGTTGGGCTGGGCCATATACTGTTCATGCCATTGTCATAAAGTTTTTTTTTTTTTTTTTCTGACTTTCTGAACAATTTTATTAAAGTTTGATTATCAGTCTATGGTGGAGTCATTGCAGCCTAATTGACACACTGCATTTGATTGTCACACCAGAAAGGAGGTTGTAATTCTGTGGAGTAACCACTTCTTGACTTGAATTTGAAATTGATTCTGTTTGCATTGTTGGTTCACTTCTTTGGAAAGGAAGCTGGTCATGTAATAGAGTCTTACTGGCTTGCGAGAACTTTTAGGTCATCTTAACACTTTGCATCTTAAGATATCTGACTAAACTGTCTCTTCCTTTGTCTCTATTTTACAACAATTAGTACTTGCTCTGCAACTCTTCTTTTTTTACTCTGTCAGTTCATTGTCATTGTGGGTCCTCTGATGCAGTTTAAGTCAATTAGTGCGTTGGATGGGGATAAAAGCTGAAGAATTTGGAGTTGAGATATATCCTGGCTTTGCAGCAAGTGAGGTACAGTTAGTTTGGCTCTCGTATTTTTCTCAACAATTATATCACTGCAGGAATGTATTTACAAGTTATGCAATTTTACCAGATCTTATATGATGCAAATGACAGTGTTGTTGGCATTGGAACTAACGATATGGGAATTGCCAAAGATGGTTCTAAGAAGGATACTTTTCAACGTGGTGTAGAGCTGAAAGGTCCGACACCCTCTGTTATCTAAAATCCTTGAAATTTTACCAGATCTAAGGTGGTTTTTTTCCTGTTTTTAGTTTCAGTTAACAATGAAGAATTGAGCAAGAATTGTTCTTTTTTACCTCTTCTCTCTAGCCTTACTATATGGAATTTAATAATGCATCCTATGAGTATTTCTATTCCAATCTGGACACATGACTTTACCCTTTTGGGTTTTCTTTTCAATAAGGCCACAGACCACTCTTAGCTTCCAACAAAATAAGATGTCTATCCTGCCTTTCCCTCTTAAACAGCCATGAAATGAGAGCCAACGTATCATTTTCCTCAATGACCTTAGATACACCTCGGATGGCCATTTAATCATGCTCATTTGTTACATTTATATCAGACTTCAATCTAGTATGTTTTTTTTTCTGAGAATGACTAGTATTAAGTTTTCTGTGGTTTAATTAATGGTTATAAGGGTGACATGAACATGCAGGTCGCGTAACGCTTCTAGCTGAAGGTTGTAGAGGATCTTTATCAGAGGTTTGTAGAAATAAGTATTTAGCTGTAGTAGACACCGTTAAACTTCTGAGCTAACCTACTGATAATTATGCTAAGGCTGGTCTTATATTTGTTCTAACAGAAACTAATTAAAAAATACAAATTGAGAGAGAAGGGGCATGCTCAACATCAGACTTATGCTTTAGGAATTAAAGAGGTAACCTATCTTCAAGCAAATTTTATGTTCTACTGCCTTTTTTAACTTTTCAGATTTCTATTTTTCCTTTCCCTTTGACGCAACAATGTCAATTTTCCTTGTGTTTACACTAGAAATTGTAACAAAGCACTCACACTAGTTGTATAGCCACTAAGGTTAGATATATTAATGAAATTATAGTTGTTGCAATTGTCCTTGTTTTCATGCTTAGTTCATAGTATCCTTCAAAAATGTTTTGATTGTTATTGATGGATTTTTTGAAGGAAATTTTCTTGGTTTAATGCCATACATGAAGTCTAATCAAGCCATTTTCATTCATCTAATTTATTTTGATCTGTTATTTTATTGGTTCGATCAGGTTTGGGAAATTGATGAGAGCAAGCATAAACCTGGTGCTGTTCTTCACACGATAGGATGGCCTTTGGATCAGAAAACATATGGGGGGTCATTTTTGTACCATATGAAAGATAGGCAGGTAATGTGTTTTAATCAAACTCTAAAAACAAGACGAGGTTTTTGAGTGTTGCGTTTCTTGCCAGATTTTTATTTCATTCTTTGTCCTGCAAAAGTAATTGCTGTTCAAGTTTTAAAAATCATTTGACAATACTGTTCTTTCAACAATTTCTCACCTTGGAGCTATTTATCACCTTCTTTCAACAGTTTCTCACCTTGGAGCTATTTATCACCATTTATTTTGATAACTAAAGCTCGTAATTATATTTACCTCGATTGATCAAACAGGTTTCAATCGGATTGGTGGTTGCTTTGAATTATCACAATCCTTACTTGAACCCTTACGAGGAATTCCAGGTGAACCATATTTACAGGTCTTTTGTCAAGCTTTGCATTCAATATCTCCCATTTTAATTGTAGGGCATGTGCACACGGATCTAGGTTATCATATCATTTAATGCTTCTCCAGGTTGCTTGTGTTATAAAATAGTCAAAAAATGTTGTCTTATATTTCTGGCTTTTAACTTGCTCATCCATGGAGCAACAGTTCTTGGAATCTTATTCAATTTCCACTTATTGGATTTTGTTCTTAGAAATTTAAGCATCATCCCGCCATCAGACCCCTTCTGGAAGGGGGAACTGTAATCCAATATGGGGCTCGCACTTTAAATGAAGGTGGTATTCAGGTGAGTCGGTAATCTCTAATTTATAGGTGGCTTGCAATCTAACGCAATTTTTGTGTGCCAAAAACAATGATTTACAAATCTCTTGGAAGGTGTACATGTTTGACACTTAAATTTGGAAGGATGCAATTCCAAAAGTTCACATAAACTATGGATCAAACTGTTCATGGATATACGAGGCATAACATCTTCTGTCCATTATTAAATGCTATACAATAAGAATATGATGCTAGTTAAATTTCAGTCCATTCCGTATCCAGTTTTCCCGGGAGGAGCAATTATTGGATGTTCAGCTGGTTTCTTAAATGTACCAAAAATAAAGGGAACACACACTGCAATGAAATCAGGTACCAATCACATTAATCATACAGTTTGGCTTATCTTCGCCTAACTTTCCTATTTAAGTATGTTCTGATTAGGGCATGTTAATCAATTTAATGAACCGTGTGATGATGCAAAGTTTGAATTAAATACTGTTAGAACACTTTAGACTGGCAAGTTACTTCAAAGGTTACAGTAAATAGATGATCTTCCTGGAGTATGTCCATTTGTGGTTGTAGTATGAATCTAGTTTACCAACTTTCCTAGAAGAGAAACAGAGATTTCAGAATATTACCATCCATCTTTTAGGTAACAGTGAATGTCTAATTTATTTTTCTTGCTTTCTTCGTATAGGAATGCTAGCAGCAGAAGCAGCATTTGGTTCTCTTAGGGAAGGCACAAGCTTGAAATCATATTGGGAAACTTTAGGGAGTTCTTGGATATGGGATGAACTCCACCGAGCTCGAAACTATCGACCCGTATGTGCGCCAATTCAATCCCTTCTTTTCTTTACAAACAATGTTCTGTTTGTTCACCTACAAATAGGTCCGTCTACTATTGTGAGCTCTGTACTTAACTTATATGACTCTTTTAATTGATGAAGGGACCTCAACTGAGCATACATATGTTACCTGAATTATTTATTTCATAGATTACTATAGCATGAAATAACATAGACTCGTGCAGACAGTATATAACAGTTTTTTTAAGTTGTTATCGGCTTGGTTGTCAAACACTAGAGAAACCACTGTATGTTCAGTCTGCATTGGCTTGGTTGTCAAACACTAGAGAAACCACTGTATGTTCAGTCTGCTTAAGGCTGTATTTATACAGTGCACAATGATTAATATGGTCCCTTAATTGTGCAAAAACTATTGGTAATATGGAGTTTGATTGAGTGAATAAGAAAGGGTGTTTGTTGAAGTTGCATATATAGGGAACCCTTTCATTCTGAAATATGATTTTATCACTGCAGGCTTTTGAATATGGGGTTATTCCTGGACTGGCCATTAGTGCATTAGAACGGTAAGATTTCACCTTACTGGTTTTGTACTTTAATCATTTATTTCTTGACTGCTTGACCTTTGAAAATTTCTAATTATGTAATAATTTTTTCTTTGCAATCTCATTTAGCTGAATTTTTCTGTCTGGCAGCTACATACTAAAAGGAAGGTCCCCATTCACACTGAAACATGGGAAACCTGATCATGAGGCAACAAATGTAAGAAGACACTTCTTAGGAAACAGTTTGCTCTATCACACATGGTATTTTAATTTCTTCAGCAATCGAACACTGCAAAGATGGGGAATATAATTTGACCATCCTAAGTTTGTTGCTTTAGCATTATCACTTTTGCTTTAATGATGTGCTCAATAAATGTCTACGGAGTTACTCTCCCAGTTCTATGTGTCAAAAAGAGTGAAGAGCAAGTGGACTCTGAGTGAAGAGGAAGTTAACTCTTTTCTTTCTTTTATTATTTTTGAGTTTAAGTAACACTATAAATTCTTAGTATAGACTAAGAGTAGGAGATGGAACAATTGAATGCTGACTGATGAACCCTCATATTTTTCAGGCTGCACGGTTACACTCTCCAATTGAATATCCAAAGCCTGATGGAGTTTTTTCTTTTGATGTGCCAACCTCCCTCCACAGGTTTGTAAATATACACTGTGATTATTCTGTTCAGTTATCATTCAATTTTGTTGGGTGGATAGCCTTGTCATTTTCCAGGATCGTTACCATGGGGATGCTATTATTGTTGACTTTTCATGAAGGATGTGCTTTTTGTAGCATTTCTAAATTAATTACAAGAACTTGTGGTGAAATGTTTATTTTTAGGATGCTATGAATATAATACATAGGGGAAGGGTCTCTGCTTCTTATGACTGGAAGGAATAACATATTGTAATAAAGTTCCCATTTCTTTGGGCTCCGTTGATGTGGAATTTATAGCACATTTTTCTCCTTTTCTTTTTCCTTCCAATTCCCTTTTCTTGTCTTTTCTCATTTTATTTTTTTTGCTTGTTTAGGAGCAACACTAATCATGACCACGATCAGCCTGCTCATCTTCGTTTGAAGGACCCCAAGATTCCTGAGACTCTGAATTTGCCAGAATATGCTGGACCAGAGTCACGATATTGTCCTGCTCGTGTATATGAGTAATACACATTCTTGATATGGCCTGCACTTTAGGTTTCCTTTTTCAAATGGATTGTATATGTTATAATTCCTTTCACTTTTCTTTGAAACACAGATACGTCTCCGATGAGAACAGTCAGCTGAAGTTACAGATCAATGCCCAGAATTGCCTGCATTGCAAGGTATTGTTTAGACCATTTTCTAGCTTCTTCTTTTTTTTTTCCTTTTTCAGTCTGTTTTGAGGGTTCCATTTTCTAGCGCTTAGAAATTACCTCCAGCCTCCGGAACCATCATAAATTATAAATATGAAATGATAACTCTAATTATAAGCTAAAGTGATGAATTTTCTTTTTTCTGTAAGCATTGAAGAGGTAACTTCAACCAGAAAAGGATCAATGTTGTGCTTGTCAAATGCCTAATTTGATCATTCAACTTCCTTCGTTTCTTCATTAACTTTGCTTGAATACTATTTTCAGGCATGTGATATCAAAGACCCAAAGCAAAACATTGAATGGACAGTGCCAGAAGGGGGAGGTGGCCCAGGCTACTCAGTCATGTAGATTATTTACTCTGTGACCTTCATTGAAAAAGGACATTTCATGTATAAGTTTTCAGAAACAAAGCAACCCTAAAATAAAGAGTATTTTCCTGTAAATACCTCACAGGAAACAAGCAAAGCTTGAATCTCATGATGCTGATATATTTATTTGATATCTTGCATAGTTGACACAGAAAATGGAAGATCCCTTGCTGATTGATTGATTGTATTAGCTATAAATACAGTATCAAATAATCAAGAATGATTAACATTATCGAAACTGACTTGAATCCTTAAGCAAGCTATAAAAACCTTTTTTCGCTATGATTTGAAGCCATGCTATTTAGGCCATTTCTCTATGTTGCGCATTTGCAAAATTTTGTCTGAGCACTGATAAAGAAAAGATTGTCAATACAATCTAAGGGAGTTGCCATGCAAACTAGCATGAAAGACTTATATCATTTATTTCTGTTTTTTGATGGATTGGGAATATAGTTGTCAGAAAAAAGTCTAGCAACTGTTTTTATTAAAATGATTTTTTTTTTCTTGGTGTGTACTAGATCTTTATTAATCAGTTTTTTAGGTGAATATTTATCTATTAATTTTAATTACACTTAGGTTATGCTTTGACTCCCATATGTTTTAAGTCAACTTGTAGGGTCAAATTTAATAAGTATGATTAGGAGAAGAGCTTAATCTCTTGTTTAAAGTCTTACCAAGCTATTGTCATCCCAATTCTCAAATAAATTCATTCCTAAGGTAATTATTCCCGAGCAAGTAAAGATACTAATCAAGACTTGAGTCTAATTTCTTTTCAAGCCAGTTTGAAACCAACAAACATGATAATATATATATATATATATAGTTTGTAAATCATTTTCAATTCCTTTCTATATATTCACCAAAATAATCATCAACCAAAAGAAATAAACCAGGAAGGAACGATGAAGGTGATGTAGAAAGCGGGGCCAGTATTAATTTATTAGGTAACAATCCCTCCAGACAACTTCATGAGCTAGTTGCAGTCCCCATCCACTTTCGCCAACAATAATTAGGCAACCTAAGAACATCTCCTCTTACGTATTAAACTTAACCTCCGACGACAAAACATTTTCTTACATTACATTGGCAATTTAGGACCCACTTTTGTCCTTGCTCTAAATTCTGTCACTTCCATTGCAGCTCCAAGTGGGGAACTGGATGGCATAATACAGTCAGGCAAGTACCATGAGCACCGCTAAAAACAACATAACCCTTTCTGTTTTCTTTCTTTAATGGGGTGTTGGGTTCAAATGCCTCTTTGGTCCACACTGAAAGCAACGAAAACGAGTAACAACCAGCGAAATTTGTACTTCCCATTTGAGACTCTGGTATAGAAACAGAGGTGACCAAGCACATAAACATCAATAAGAACTTGCATGTGTAAAAACCCATATCGGACAGGAAGTGGAGTTTTATGGGTTTTGGTGGGGTACAACTGAGGACACACCTACGAATTTCGAATCAACAAATCGCCAACAAAGGCCCATGATTGTAATAAAGGTTCTACATAGACTATACCATATTAAACACTTAGAGCAAACTAGAATATAGAGCTGCCTAGATGAAATGTAAGGTAGAAATGTAAGGTAATGTGTATTAGAAGGACTGGAGATAAAAGTAAGGGAAAATATCCTATGTGACAACAGATTGCAACTAGTATGTAAACAACAGTAGAGACCATTAAGTAGCTGCCTTCTCTTTTTCAATCCTTTGATGAAGAGGAATTAGCCTCAGATCCATTGTCTTTCTGACTTGAAGAAGTCAATGATCCTCTCATTTTCAAATCCCCACCTTGTTGCTGCTGCTGTTGCTCTTGCTGCTGTTGAAGTTGTTGCTGCTGAAGCTGATGTAGCTGGAACTGCTGCTGCTGCTGCTGCTGTTGCTGCTGCTTCTGGGAATGAATTTGGAGCTGTTGAAACTGTTGTGCAGCTAAGAAAGTATGCATTGCTTGATTATTGGGGGGGTATAATTGCTGGCCTCCTCCAAAAGATGCATAGTTCATCATGGGTCCACCATTTGGTGTTTGACCAGTCAGTACCTTCAGATGCTGAATTTCTTCTTTCAGTGCATCATTCAAGGCTATCACAAAACAAAAAATCATCATTAAGGCCTGTAACAAAAGAAGTTGAATCTGAATAAATTCAAAATTAATATGCACAACCAAATTCATCAACGGCCCTATCGATGGAAGATACAGGGTACAGAAGCTGCATATGGATGCAATTGCAAGTTTATGAATGGCCACGTGAGCAAATTTTGCCTATGCTAAGACAGAAGTGTCTCTACCATGTGTCAAATAAAACTGGTGCAAAGTTTATCGACTTGCTTCTATTTAGCAGTTCTAAACAGCTATGCCTCCACTAAGTGCCTAACAAGTCTTACAAATGAGGAAATGCTTATATTTGGAATGCCCACTCAAAGCTAGTTCACGTCACAAAAAATAAAAAAGGCGATTCACACCCCCAAATGAGAATAGAAACTACCTGCTCCCAATACAAGGTATAAAACTCGAATAATAAGGTTAAGTTAGCAATAATTTTTGGGCATTCACGAGAAACCATTCCACAAAATAAAGTGCTTGCATAAAATTTGGAAGTGGAAGAGCTACTTGAACACCAATTTATAGACAACAATCACTTCTGCAATAAAGTATCCATCAGCAAGCTTACTATAAAAACAAAATCCCTATAACTCAATGCATAGCATCCTTGAGATCTTTCACATGCAACTCAGTCTACACAGGCTACGTCATGCATCATCTTTGGAGCTTTAAATTTATTTCCCCAATGTAGTATACATTTCTTATTGTTATCCATAACTACCTATATCACAACAGTATCGCATCCCATGCCAAGCACACCATTAGTTGAATGCTATCAAGTGCCAAGTGCACATTTTAAGACTTGAAAATAAATAATACCCAAAATCCCTGACTCTAAGACGACTGAAGTATGCACATTTTGGAGGACAATTTCCGAGCTGAAATAAATAACACCTATTATCTTCCTAATTTAGAGAAGTCAGCTCAATTCCCAGTCCTAGGTCTTAATCCAGGGATGAAACATGTAGCCCACAACTGTGGTTTTAATGCATGCCCTTGGCCATGCAAATATCAACAAATAATTAACCAGTTGACATTTTAATCAGCCATGTAAAGAAACACAGCTGATCCCGTATTTAACTCAACAAAAACAACTACAAAATCCTCTGGCATGAAAAGTGTCCTAAATGACAAGTAACCAAATTAAAAGATTATGAACATTCCTGGCCACTAGACAGGGCATATTACAATTCCTTTCCTGATCAAATGAGTGAAAGAAAGGGGAAAGTTTAGCAATTGCAGACGCCATATTGAATGACAGTTCTAAGCAAAATCTAGATTGTGTACAACACAGAAAATGCATAAGTGGAAAAAAAGATGTAGATCACAAAATAACAGTGTTTACAACCAAAAAAAGTTACCTATATATATATAATGAAAAGACTTCTGTTTGTGGCAATATGTAAGTCGTAGGATGATGAATATACACAATTAATACCAAATACCCAGACCATGCACACGCTGACATTGACAGTATATTGCTATTAGAAGATACGGGCATGAAGAGATAAAATAGGGCAACATTGTTTGTGGATCACAGCATGCACTCATATGCTTTTTATACATATCAAAATGCCTCTTCATAAAAACCATATACAAATAACACAAATATTAATGGAAAAAAAACATCAACTAAAATTGGCAATTGTATTTAGAAAATTCAGGGGAGACCCTTACCATCTTGCAAGTGGACCTGCTGCTCCATCGTTTGCAAACGCAGTTTCAGTTCACTATTTTCAGCAGTCAGGCCATTTGTATCCCTCTATCAAATCATAAGCAGCAATATCAATTTGACATGCATTAATGTGTTCCCGATGAAACATTACTTATTAAATTAACGTATAGAAAAAAGGTAACATAGGCTATATTAAATTAACGTATAGAAAAAAGGTAACATAGGCTACAACTTCCATTGGACAATCAAGTCAAACCAAATACAGTTCACAAATAAATAAGAGTGAGCTTATGCAACTTGCCTGAAGAAGAGTCAATTGAGCAGACAACGACGTCGCTTCTGTTTGGAGTGTCTGCACTTTCCTTTCAAGTTCAGCTATGTAACGCATCTTCCTCTCCTTGGACCTTGCAGCAGATTGCCTGTTGGCCCAAATCCTATAGATGGAACAGAAATGAACATGTCTGACGTCAATCTAAAATAAATAAAACAATGGAAATGTCTTCTCTCTCTTTTTTTATAGAAGGAAATAAAATAAGAGGGATGAAAGAGGAGAGAGATGAGTCCTTTGCAGCAGGGGAATTCAAGACCATTTTTATACAAGCAGAAAACTTCATTTGAGCTTAACAAAAATTCCATGCTATCTGTATAACAAACTATTCCGAAAAGAAGTCCTGTATATGCCAGGTATGTTCACTACAAGAAGTACCTTATGAACAGTGAGTGCAATTAAATTCAGTGCTTCATAAGACTATTTTTATGGAGCCAATAACAAACTCAAGGATGCCCCATAACAAAATGTTTCAAAAACATTAAATTTCATGGAACGGGCACGAATTTTTAATTTCACGCGAAACAGACATGATATTGCTACCACTGAAACTAGCATCATGAGTAATCCCATAACTTAACAAACCACACCTTGAAAAATAGAAAGATTTAAGAGAATGAGAGATGGGATACCTTTTTGCACGCTTGGGATCTATAAGTGCAAGTTCAGCTAGCTTCGCAGCAGATACAGCTTTCTTAGAATCTGCAGGAGAGGCCTCTTCAGAACCTGACATGAGCATCTCCGGCTTGATAGTTGTTGAGCCATCCATTGACTGGCTATGTTGATGCCTAACTCTAGGCCTTTCACTTGGACCAGCACCCAAATTCACTGTAGCAGGCAGTGGTGCCATTGCTTGTGCTCCCATTGCTGGAGCCAAAGACTCCCCAACTTGAAAAGTAGATGTGGCGGAGGACGAATTGAACTTATCCATATCAAGGTACATCGACAACAAATCTTCCTCAGTTTCATCAGAAAAAGTTGGCCCATCAGCACCACCACCCACGACACCAAGATCACTATCAAAGCTAATATCATCAGGGAGAGTGAGGATCTCAGAATGGGCCCGACGGTGGCCCAAATTCTTTGGTGGGTTATCAGGCATTCGGCTGATATCATGACTAAATCGATTAGAATCCGATCCATGACCGAAATGATTAGGGTCTGAACTACTACCGGGAGCCATTGGAGGAAATGTAGAAGGTGATTGCTCAGGTTTCAAATTAAAGGAGCTCCCAGAGGGTGAAAAACTAGAGTACCTGCCTGGAGGTGGTGGTAAACCACTACTATGGTGGCTAGCAGATTTATCCTTGTCCATCTTAATAAATCACAAAAACCCCAAAACCCTAATCAAACTTTTGGGCAGCTAGTTCAATAACTCAAGAAGGCACAAACAAAGAGTCCACAAAATGAAGATTTTGCACGCAACAAACAGGGAAATGCCAAAAATTCTTGATTTTGAAGCTACACGACATTCAAACGCCTAAGAGAACACAACCAAACCCTAATAAACACCCAAATTACACTTCAAAACAAAAGATTATCCACTCTAATTCCCACAAAACACTACAAACTAAGGACACGCAAACAACAAACCTAATAAAGTATCAAACTTGACACAAAGTCTCTAACTTTATACATAACAACAACAAACCCTGTAAAAATGAGAGAGATCTGATTAAAACGAGAGAGAGAGATTCCACAAAACAGGAAGGGAATATTAAAAGAAATGAAAAGCAAGCAAACCCAAGAAATCAGACAGCTGAAAGCTCCTTGGGATTAGTGAGACAAATTTCCAGGGAAAATCTGATAACTTTGAAGGAAAATATTTCAGACATGAATTCTCTTTCCCATAGAGATTTTGGGGGCCTTTAGATCTTCTAATTCTAATTTTAAAAACAAAAACCAAAAGGGTTAAAAAGGTCAAAAACAAAAGGAGAACTATTCAACTCACCTCACATGCTCTCACCATACCTTTCGTGTATACATATATAGTATTTCTTTTATACACCATACATGTATTTATACACATACATAATATACGTATTTATGTAGAAATAAAGAATCTTCGTAGAGGGTGAATGTAGCTATCAAAATTATTGAGCTTTACCCGTAGTCAATCCATTATAAAATTCAAGTCATGAATATGAATATATTTTATTGCATTATGTAAATATTAAAATATGTATATATTTGAACCGGTTGTGATCCCAGTTGTGTTACATTAATATTAAAATATGTATATATTTTATTGCATTATGTAAATATTAAGATATATATATTATATTAAATTTTAAAAATTTTAAATATTTCTGTATATATCTATATAATGCAAATATATATTTTGGGTTAAGTTTTGGGTTAGGTTGTGACAATATTTGTGTTTTCTGTATTTATCTTTTCTGTACTGAAATATTAATTAAATTTAATTTAAAAGGAAGATTTCTTAAGAGAGTAAATGGGGGAATAAGTTGAAATGCACCTTCTCATGGTATGTTTGCGACAATTGCACGTGTCATCCTTGGAAGGTTCTATCTTTGTGGGTTCATTTGGAATTTCTAGAAGCCAAATTCCATGTGAGAAGAAGACTATTTTATTATGACTAGGATGTTTCAGACCCCCGTTTTCTACACTTTCAACTGTATTTAAAAAGATAAAATTAAATAATAAAATGGAAAAAATTAAAATAATTCACACCACACGGTCAGTAGAATCTATTGACTTTTTTCTGTACTGTGATAAAACTATGTTTTTTTATAAATTTAATTTTTTTAAGAATATTTTAAATTAATATTTTTTAATTGTTTTAATAGGCTAATTGTAAAAAAAAAAAATTATTTTAATATATTTTTAAATAAAAATTACTTTAAAAATAATAATCTTGCATGTGGGGGAGGTTGTTCACAGTCAAAGATATCAAGTAGTCGTTTTGCCTTGTATAATACGTAAATTTTATAAAATTAAATTGAGAAAAAATAATTGAATAAAAATAAATCCATCCTGTATTTCTTTGCATCCATGCCGCTTCCTTTAAAAATTTTAATTTTTTTCTTCAAATTAATTTTAAAATATTTTAAAATAAAAAATACTTTAAAAAAACAAATATCATCATAACAATAACAAACCCTACCACCTCCATAGAATTCTAAAGTAAAATTTACTGAACTTGCTCACAGTTCTTGAGAGTTGAGACTCCAATTGAGTTTTAGAGTATTTATCAAAATAATATTCCCTCCCAGCATCTTACATAAGATGAGGAAAGTTGTGTCGTTTCATGTACCTCACCATCTTATTGTGTTCATGTTAAGAGATCCTACTGGTACCATGACCACCCAACACTCCAAAACCAAGGACTGTCTCCCTGTCTTCTGATAGAAGAAACAGAAGGCCCGAGCTACCATGGTGGAACCCGCAAGGAAGAAGAAGTCAACTCCATTGGCAGATAGAAGAAACAGAAGGCCCGAGCTACCAAGGGGGGGCCTGCAAGGAAGAAGAAGCAAACTCCATTGGAGAAATTCTAGTGCAATGACAATAACACTACAGAAATAATCTTACTCAATGTGACTCCCATAGTGATGCTCTTTGCCTGTTGCTTCCTCGTCGAAGGATCTCTTAGATACAAACCCAAGGAATAGGCCCTAACCCCAATTAAAAGCAAGCTCAAAAAAATACTATCATGAAGGCATGTAGTGCTAGAACACCCAACAACTTCTCACGTACCTTGGCAACTACCATTTCTGCAAATCATTTGCAGAAAAAATATTTGCGAAGGCATATTGAAAAAATAGTTGCGAAGGCATATCAAAGTTGTTCGGAGCTCTAATACTACTTTCATTTTTTTCAGCCAGCTCTTCAGCAAGGCTAGGAACAATTACCTGGGTTTACTGTCAGAGATCCTTCTGATGAGGCAGCAGGCATCATTGTAGGAGCCGCAGTAAGATTATTTTTGCAGTGATTACCAGTATTTTTGTTAGGATTATTTTTGCTGTGATTGCTATAGTATTCTTGTTATTGCGCCACAGTTGCTCACATGGAGTCAGCCTTTTCTTCCTTGCGGGATCCACATTGGTAGTTTGGGTCTTCTATTTCTTCTATTTGCCAGAAACTAAAGTTTGGAAGACATGGAGGGAGACACTTTTTAGCTAAAGTTTCTGCTTCTGGATGTTGGTTTTGAACTGGGATTTTGGTTTTGGAGTTGTGTAATGAAATGTGTTTTCCCGGCAGGAAATGCAATAAGGTTTTTTCCAAGACACCAGGGCTTTGTTACAATTATTAACAAGGAAACGATTGTTCTTTATTGAGGACTTTCAACCTGGTGAACGATCATCAGAAAATGTAGTCTGGCAGTTGGAGGGGAAACCGGGCAACTTCAGCTTCAAATGGCCTTCCTTGTGGATCTGTCAATCTTGAGGAACCAAAACGAAAATAGAATTAAAAACGAAGAAACAAAAGGAAAAAAGAATTACAAACAAGGAAACAAAGCAACATAGTTTTGCATTAGAAACTACTGTAAGAAAGATGTGATTATTATTGCTAATATCATTGTCAGACTAAGATGAGCAGTTTTTAAATTTCTTGTTCAATGATTAAACTAAGATAAGCAGTTTTCAAATTTCCTGTTCAATGATAAAACCCCATTAAATAGGTTTTAGCAATCACAAAGCTACAAAAATTCAAAAGACTTCACTTCCTTGAGCAGTTTTCAAATTTCTTGTTCAATGATTAGACTAAGATAAGCAGTGTTCATATTTCCTGTTCAATGATAAAACCCCATTAAATAGGTTTTAGAAATCACAAGGCTACAAAAATTCAAAAGACTTCACTTCCATGCCACTGCAAACATGAATCAAGCATAACGATATGTGAGTTTTGAGGGCACGGCCTGGAGTGCTTCAACAGATACATTTAATGATAATTATCTCTACCAGATTCTGGTATATGAGATTTAAGTGTTTCTGTCATGTGATAACTCAAAAATCAATAGTGTGGCAAATCCACATAGCAATAGAATGTCATTATAAAAAGAAAGCAGGTCATTTTTGCAAGATCATCTCAAATACATCTAGGATTTACAATCCCTGCTCCTGTAAAGATTTGAAAGCAATGTAACTCAGAGGATATCATGGATCCATGCGGAATACCTGCCAGGGACAAATGTGAAAGAACCTTCAACAGAGCCAGTAGGAGATCGCAGAGGTGTGCAACTCTCATAAACAAATTCTTTCTCACCTGGAAGCAAGAGTGGGAACTGCAAACATAAAAGATAAGTCTGAGATTCTGCACATTTTCCAAACATGAAACAAGGCATCATGGTGTGGATTTATAAATTTAACATACAGCAAACAAGTTACTAAATTCACTTTTTTTCCCTTTCAAAAACTGCTTCATATGTAGGCACAGAGAAGTTCTTCTTTTATGTCATGATTGTCACTGTGAATTCCCAGTTCACAGCATATTATCCATGGAGATCAGTTACCTAGAAATCAAACTCGCAAATGGGCAGAGTCAGAAAATACCAAGAGGAACTACAGCAGTTCCTATTTTTTCCCTTCCTTGTTTGGACCAAGAAGTTGCAATAGTACAGTATGATTTTTCCATTACCTAAGCTCATGTTGATTAAATCCAAGAAAATAAAATATTATCATGCATTCATCTCTTTTCTGGAGTTTGGCTGTCCAGGAAAGGGTGGACAACCATGTACAAGTTGCTAGAAGGTAGATATTACAATGGCTAATCCATGTTCAGCACAAAATCCATTAGATTCAGTAAGGTCATGTGCACTCTCCCCAGAAGCTGTCTTAAATCAAGGGAAACTAAGCATTACATAAGATTCAAATCATCGACTTTGTCACCAGTAGGCCCTTTTAGAAGCTCCCAATTGTTGCATCTAGAAGGCCACACAGGTGGACCTTGAGAAGTCTACGAACAAAGTGAAAAGATAAGGGAAAAAAAGATTGATCAAGTGCAGTTCAAACTCCAAATATTTACCCAAGAAACAAAAATAAAAATCTCATTCGAAATAAGTTAGCAATATCAACCCAAGAAATTCTTAAGTGATACCTTGCCTATCACAGCCTCTGAATTGACATTAGATACGACAGTATCATCGGCTCTGATAACCCAGTGCCTCAAATGCAGTTGGCAAGAGCTGAAGCGCATTCCATTGATGATGCATCCTTCTGGTGGAAGGGACATGCGGATTGAATAAGCAAACAAGTATTTTCTAGAGAGATCAACAGCCTCTGGCACAAAAATAGCAGATGCGCGGACCTGGAAACAATTAAAAGCTCTTTTGATCTGATACAGAACTATTTATATAAGGAATAAAAGTAAATATACACAAGTATGAAAGAAATGTAAAATTTTCTCATATTTCTTGCAAAAGTGATAATGATAGTCATAATTCCAGTAGGGGAGACAGTGTATGCAAACAAAAATTGCAGTAGCAATACGTTAACAAAGACAGGTATGAATAAACATATTGCTAAAGAGCCAAAAACATGTTTGTTAGTTATTACTTTGGAAATAAACACATGATATTAAGTTGTACATTCCAAATAAATTTGACAACCATATATTTTCGACAAACCTTGCTGCACAAGGAACAAAAAATCATACCCCGAGCTTGAAGAGGAGAAAAGAAGAAAATAAACACCCTGATATAAAACTATGTGTGCATGGCCATATTCAATTGCTTACCTTTACACCATTGGTTACAGCAGTTGAGCAGAGAGGAGATTCTTCTGGAAAAAGAGAGATACTTTTGATATTTCCTTCATCCCGAAGTTTGATCATGCCATTGTGCAAGCGATGGCCATGCTCTTCTAGCCATAACAACATAGCATCCTGTTGTTGGTCAATGTTGAAATCATGGACTGGACTAATTAATGTCTGAGGTACACATGGGATCATTTCTCCAATTGTCAGAAGATTCTGAGTCCCAACATAAAGTTGGCCATCAGAACAGTTCAGGAAGAAAAACTTTCCAATGTATGAGGATGAGGCAGCAACAACAATAAACTGTGATCCATTGGGTAAGTCCAGGTGGCGTACTATCTCCCGTGTTTCCAAGATCACCTCATGTAGGGGTAATAAGTAGACATTAACCAAGTGATCATAAAAACAGTAGCCACCTATCAGGCCCAATAGACAGTCAGCCGCATCAGTGTTCAAATTTTCACCTGTTAAGTTTTGACCATCATGAAAGCGGTAGAGAAGCCTCGTGGGAAGAGGCAGCTTAACTTTCAAAATTCTTTCAAGCTCTTGAATCTCACCTTCTGATGCACCCCTTCCAAGAGTAGCTTTAACTTCAGGAAAGTTTGTGGTGAACCAGCTATTGAGTCTGTCCCAACAACTTTTAACTCGCTTTACAAGGGACCATGGATACATGCAAAAAGCTTCTCTCCATAACTTATAAGTTGCCTGGAGAGAGAGAGAGTGTAAACATGTATGATGCAATAGGATGATTCCAAAATACGTGCCAAAATTAACAAACAAGGCATTAGTCCAAGCTACAACTTAAGGGTTAGGGCCATCAACTAGAGACCCTCTTTCAGTAATCTCTATCCAGGGATTTACATGAATAACACACAAAGTCCACTAAATTCTTGTAAAAGCAAATGAGCAAAACATACCCAATAGAACTTTGAAAATATGCACACATGTTGAAAAGTTTCAGCTTTTCAACTCGATGAAAGTAAAGCTGGACGCCATCCCACCCAATTTATCATATTTTGAGATCAACAAGTGATTCTCATAAGAATTAACAAAAAAAAACCATATTTCCGTTTTGTTTGTATACATGTCAACAAAGATATCAGCCACAAAAGCAAATTCACAAGACAAAGCATATGATTGATTACCATTCCAAATTCCACATCTTGACAAACAATCTAGTACAAACAACACTACAAAGCTTCAAACTTTTTTTTCGAGCAAAAACAAAGACCCAGAAAGTAAAAATCATTAACAAAAGCAAACAAGCAAGCTACAAGTCCAGGGGGCAAATCAATGAATTGATTCCAATTCCAAATGCCACATTTTGACAAACACTTCTGTACAATCAACACCCTATAAAGTTCCAAACTTCAACAAATTTCTTCAACAGCAAGAACTAACTGTAAGGTTCCAAACTTTACCAAATGTTCATCATATATAGAAAAACTAATAAGAACCCAGAAAGAAAAAATGATTGGATGTATTGTCTATTACCTTAAAAGAGGGTAAAGGGTTTCCATGATGGTCAAGAGGGGCAGATAGATCTAGATCTCGAAGGCAAAATAATGACCAGAGAGATTCCTCAGAGGCTAAATCCTTGAACCTCTTGCTTACAGATGATACTTTTGCTGTCTCTTTTGGACCCAATTTTGTTAAGATTATGTTGAGAGCTAAATCTCCCACTGAATCCAAACCCATGTCTCTGTGTATTCTAAATTTTGTGTAGGTTTCTCTTGCTTATTAAGATGTGTTCTGCTTTTAGTTTCTTGGTTTTGTTTGTTCGTCGTCTCATCGTCTGCAGATAGAAGAGCCCAATAACTTAATTGATTTTGTGTTTTAAATTTTTATCTATTCATTTTAAAATTTTAATTATTTTTTTTATATTTTATATTGTTTTAACTATTAACATAGATATTAAAAATAAATTTTATAAAATAAAAAATATATATTATTTTCATATATTTCTAAACAAAAAATATTTTAAAAAAATAATTACTGGCACAATACTAAAACTAAAGACAAAAACTAATGCATGTGCTTTTTATTTTTTATATATATTTTCAAGCAAACCCCTTACCTAAAATTGATAAATCAAAAATGAAAAATGTCTGATTGAAGAAATGATAATAAAAAAGAAAGATGGTTTAAGATGGAGATAATAAACTTTTAAAAATTTAACTTAAATTTTGGTCGAAATAAAATAATAAATTGATACATGAAATGTCAACTCAGTGACGAATCGCATAAATTCTCCAGCTGGGTGAAATAATTATTATCTAAGGGAAAAATTTTATGTGTTGAGGAGAAAAAAAAGTGATACAACAACAACGATAACAACAATAATAACAGAGTGGGATTCTAAGAAAAAAACAGTGTATAATTTTACACGTGAAAACGTTTATTGTCGGTATAAACAACATGTACAATCGTGTTATTTTGTAACTAATTAAGATGTGTTTTATTCTCTAAAAGCATTGTCGTGTTTTAGAATAATGGTATTTAATAAATATCGTGTTTCTGAAACGCGATAAGATGAAAGTACAATTATTTGACTTAACCAATTGGTTTGTTAGTAAAAACAATCTCCAAAAACTTCTGTAAACACTTGAACCCAATCCAACAGTCATATAAAAAATAGTGGTCATTTTAATTTGTTATTTTAGTATGACGTGATCAAACCTTTTTTTAAACTTAGATCTATCTCATTAGTTTATAAAATCATGGTTTTTATGTGAAATGATCAACTAGTGTCACTAATGATTACAAATTAGTCGATCAGTTAAGTCAGATAATTGGATTTTCATTTTATTGCGCTTCTAAAACGCAAGAAAATAAAAATGTTATTTCAAAAAAAAAAAAAAAAGTCAAAACGTATTCCATCGATGTTTTATGTTTCCTGCGCTAATTTGAAAGAGAAAAAAAAGCCCAATGTTCTCTTGATTTTTAGATGTTTGATTCAATTTAATGTTTTGTATTCAAAATTAATTATACTGCTGCTGGGGAAAGCAGTTGAGAGCCTCGGTTATTTCACTTGGCAGGTAGGTTAAAAAATCTTGCCGAATAACTTGAAGTCTTGAACCTTCAAGGTGTCCTTCTTAGCAATTATTAGCTCCGATCCGACGAGATAGGACCCAAGCATCAATTTTAAAATAATACTGTTTTTGAGTAAAAATTTATATAAAAAAATTCTTTAAAATGAACTCAATAAATCTCACGAAGTCTCACCAAATCAATCAAATAACGTATGAATAACTCGAATTTAGTTAAATTAATGTTCAAACCTGAACTAAATTTGGCTAATAGGATACCAGTACGAGTCTGGAGAGAGAGGGAGAGGAGAGGGAGAGGGAGAGAGAGAGCCTCAGCAGCTAGAAGAAATCAAATCATTGAAAGAAAGAAGGAAAAGAAAAAATCCGATGGCATCATGTTGAGAGAGGGGGACAAAACCCATTTACATTTCCTGAATTGACTACAAACAAAGTCAACCCAACCCAATCCTCCAAACACCAGACAGCTTTGATCTTGCACTTCCTCCTTGATATTTACAGGCAGAATAGCCAATCCTAGAGGTTGATTCTGTACGGATGGATGCCACTTTGAGAGGAAAACAGGGCTCCACTCACCTACACAACACAAAAACGAAATCCTCATCAGGTGCTCAAAGACGCCCATCACTGCCATTTCTCACTTCCAGTCACAGGCACAGGGACAGGCACATAGGCCACAGACATGGAAATATGCTCCTCCTTTATATGCTTAGCATTTGTTTCCTACTTAATTATATGACAACAGCTCATTTAACAAACAGGAAAAGTATCAAATTCTTCTGGGATAGGAGGCTATCAGCCAGATCTCACCCCAAATTTATGTCAATTCTTTACTCTGCTCGAGCAGAAAATGACACCACACCACATCAAGGAGCTTCAAGTGCCACTGCTAGAAGGCACCTCCAGCAATTGCCATCACTGCCATAATTGCGGGTCCGGATAGTTTTGATCGATATGAATTGACCAACGTCGTCTGCCTCGCTTTGATGAGACAGAAGATTTAGCATGTCTGGTACTTTTTATAGTTGCGAGTAGAGAAATATAAATTTTAAAAAACCTATAAAATTAAAGCTTTTTCTTGATCAAGATTTCAAGAAACTATAATGGTCAAATGGAGCCTTAGTCGAGATACACGAAAATCGATATGCGAACAGCAAAACCAACTGAAAATAACTAGGAACGAGCATGTTGGTATTTGCTGGGAGCTGAAATTGGATTCTCATTACTACCATTCTACCATGATATGATTGTTCAAAATATACAGGTTAGAACTATAGCCAAAGCCTGTTTGCTAAAACAAATCATTAATAGAAAGTGGAATATTGACCTCTAATTGCACTCGATTCTGAGAATTTGCTAAAACAGAACGCTAGACCGATGATTGACAATGTTCGTTGTTATCGTTACAATATCTGAAGTGCCCTGATTGCCTTTCGGAATAAACACAAAGCGGTAACAGTCCTCAAAAGCTGTTTGCAGCCAAATATATTAAGGTTTTGCCTCTCCTTACATTCCTCTCTCACACGCACGAGAGATAAAGGAAGAACTGGATACTTGGAAATACCCAGTGAACTAGAATGACTGCTAGCTAATTGGGTTGAGCGCAGGAAGATTTCCAATGACAGCTGATGAAATTGAGTCCTGGTAAAGCACGTCCAAAAACCAAGAAGGATTTTAGCAGCTCCCAGGCTGTTGCATTTATGTTCCTGTCCAAGAGCCAAGGGATGGTCTTGATTCTTGAAATAATGGGGATCTAATAAAATCTATAACAATCTCAATTAAAGATGAACACGGATCAATACAGACATTTCTTGCAAAATCTGTCGCTTATCCCTTTTTGATTGTCCATGCGAGGTTCTAAAGTTTGCTCTGCACTGTTCTGAGTTCATTTCATAAGCTAAAGCAGAATCGAATAATTAACAAGCTCTACCTAACTGTTTTTCTTTACATTAGAAAACCCTAAACTAATTAGTTTATGTTAGACTGAATCTGGAATCAAAAACAAGAAAAGTGTAGTGAAAAGAAAAGGGCTGATTCATCTTTAGCTAAGCTTTGTATCAAATGTATATACTTTAGAGGACAAAGGATCTCCAGTCACCGACAATAATTCAGTTTTGTCTCTTCGCATATTTGGGGAGGGAAACTTTTCAAATACTAATAACTCTAATTTTGTCATGCGAAACCAGTAGAAACAAATTTCCAAGTAACAGCCCTATAAATTAATTTAAGTGGGACAGATCCAACATTTGCAGACCTAACAAAATCGACCTAATATGAATTCCCATCGTGATTAATTCATTTATCTATCACAAACTCAGTAGTGTTGTTTAATGTTCGGAATTGACTCGAATAGTAGTAGTAAGATTACCAATACAGAATATCTAACCGAATCGGAACATAGCTGTGGAGCGTGAGTTTTCATTTTTGATGCCTGCTGTGACACTTATTCAAAGACCTTACATTTACCTAGGTAGTTTATGCAGTTCCTTATCCTTGAAACCATACAAGTTTCTACAGCACGAACATGAACTAAGTTCCTCCTCGTGTAGCATTTTGTAGTAAATGGTTCATTTGAATGGATGCACTAGGTTCTAATTCTGTCAATGTCTGATGTAGAGGACAATACGGTTCTTCCAACTCAGTTTGCATGGGCAAACAGTTGAAAAATAAGTGTAAATGTCTATTTAAAGGTGAAAATGAGCTCCAATATATCAACTCTCATCATTTTTTATATCTATAAAAACTTCTAGGGCATACGTTATTGAGTGTATTGATTTCAAGGGCCTTTTAACAAAATTAAGACTCATTTTAGGAAACATCCTTGGTAGACCATATTTCAGGAAATTCAATAGCAGATGTCTTAAATATTTATGTAAAACCAACTCTTACAAAGTACAATTACATCTCATGGTTGCAATTAAGCAAATCCAACCTAAATTTTGGTAACATATATGAAAAGTCCATGAAAAAGAAAGAGCTACACGGTCACAGAGAAATATAAGCTTAGATAATAGAAATGCAAACAAAAAGGGGGGGCATATGACCATAAAATATAAGCATATAAAAAGAAACATGCATTTAAACAACGAAAGCATAGCCATCTGTTCAGGCATTCAACATTAAGCATCAACAAACAAACAAATACATCTAATCAGCAAGAGAAAAAACTTGATAGCAGTAAAGATGAATGATGATGCACAACATAATATAATACCATAATTGGTCATGCAATGCAAAGAAAGAAAGATTATACGACAGGTTTGATAGAAATAAAAATGACATGCATGTCAACATTGAATGCATCAGGATTCAATGACTAACAGAATTTAAAGCATCAAAAGCATGAAGGTATGTTACAGTGCGCAAAAACTGCAGAGCACCAAAAGAGCAGAGTTGATTGTCATGTTCCATGGGCTAAAAGGCGCAACCTAAGCAAAAAGGCCATCCAAAGAAATAGAATGCTTGGACTCAACCTCTTTAAACAGCTGCCCATTCAGTTAATCTCATAATAAAAAATATTGTTCCTAATTTCATTATCAGTGCCACTGATTGCGAAGTGAACATTATAACCCTCTACCAATATCACCCTCATTTTGCCGCATTATCATTTCCAAGGCATGGTTCAAAATAGAATAACCAATCTGCTGTCATCATTGCTGCTAAGTTACAAGCAAACCTTCTGTCCATAAACTGCAGACATGACCCACAAATGACTAGGAGATAAAAACATCCCTTCCACCTCAAATCCCCATGCATTACAGCATGCAGTTGATTTTATATGGCTTTCCAAGTCCTATTTCTAAGCTTAAAATTCAGTCCCATAAAATTTAACCTTAAATCTATTAAGTGCCTGATTTAATGCTGCATCAAGCACTAACAGATTGCCTTTAAGAAAAAATGATGCTTGCTCTTCAAACTATGATACATTTAGAAGATCGTAATGGAATGTGATTGCCCTGTAGTGGAGAGAGGAATATGTTCCTCTCTATTAAATTGCATTCATTATTTGGTACCAAACATTACCTTGAAGACAAGAATAAATTCCCTTTTTTTTTTCCTTTGGCTGTTACAATCATTTTACAACGCTCACTAGAGTTGAGAGGCAATTTTCTGATTAGAATATAAAAATGAAATGAAACATGTCTACAAATCCCCAAAACTTAAAAAAGCAACTTCTACCAATAGAAAACCAGTTTCAAGGTTATTTTAATCATTGAAAACAAGCTGAAAGCCATAGAAAATCAGCTTCAATGTTAATTTAAGCAAATAAAACAAGCTGAAAGCCAATATCCCAGAAGAGATGATGATTGAATTACCCAATAAAAAACAATTACAGGCACAGACCAAAACCAACCGATTCGACCTAAAACATACCACTGTTCCTTGAAAATAACAGTCTTGAAAGAAACACTGTTGAAGCATAGTCAGCTCTCCAGGTGCCAAACTGCAGCATATGATGCCAGCAATCATCTTCAGAAGACTATCTTCCATATCAGATCCCTTCTATCATTATTACCAAAAATAACTCCAAAAAACTAGTTCTAACTTGATCTAAAATCGTCCATTTCTTCCTGAATGAAATCCCTTGTATCATCAATATCAAATAGAACTCCAATAATTAAGTCCCAACCCAATCTAAAGTAAGTCATCTCTTCCTGGGCACCTTACAGCAACTCAAGCTCTTCCAAACAGCCATGAAAATTCTATTTCTCAACATCTAATGTTACCATCTTAAATGTAATGTACAAGACTACAAGTATGTCGATGAAATTACTCATGTGCACATCGATGTTTTCTATATCAGAGCAGACCCTCTATCAAATAACAATCATAGCAGATCTTGCATTCAAATGCTAATCTATCTAAAAAGGTTTTCAATAGATATGGGCAAATAAATTAAGGGAAAAAAAATACATGAAACAACACAGTGTTCACTTTACTAGATGCTGTACTATACCTGCGAGTTAAGATCATAGACAAATAACAAACACATTAAATCACTTGAACATTCAAACCACACTTACAGCCGCAATATCACTTTATTCTAAAAGGACTTAACAATTGAGTTAATAAAAAAGTCATAGCAGGAATAATTACCTTGATGAGAGCAAACTCATTGCTGATTTCCAGATCCGTGTGCAGCTGGGTTGGTAGCAGTCTTCTGCTGCTGCTGCTGCTGTATCTGGAGCAGGAGGTTGGCTGCAAACTGCAGAGTTGACTGATAGCGCTGATTCTTGTCAGCCTCGACCTCTGAGGTGCCCTGCCCAGATCCAGAAAGAGCAGGTTGGAATTGCTGCACTTGATTGGGGAGCTCCCAGTTCCCTCTGTCTGCAGATGGTGGGATCCCAGATTGGGTCTGAGAATAATTCGTTCCCTGAACCTGAAAACAAGGTATCAGTATGATTAGGTTTCTGAATAATTGAAGGGGGCTACATGGCTCCGGAACATCTGTTCCATGGAACACCCCATGGCCCTTCTGAGTAGCATGAGGGACTTTGAGCAGATTTTTCTGGCTGACCTGTGGAGACAAAGCAAATTGTCCACTTTGAGAAGGCATAGAAAAATTAGTCAATGGTCTGGATGAAGTTACACTCTGATGCGATAGGCTGGCAGTAGAATCTTGGACCTGACTGTTGCTAGGGACCACAGTTGCTGAATGGCTATATGTGTTGGGGACAGATGGGTAAGGCTGGAACTGAGACTGAACCTGAACCTGAGAATTGAACTGGTTCCCCATTTGTAAATGACTTGCATTTCCAGAAACTTGATTATCATGCTTCCATCCCTGAGAGGAAATTCCTCTGTCAGGTGCAACTGAAGAAAATTGTGGCCTGACAATAGAAGAGCCCAATGCTGGTTGATTACTTTCTGAACTAGATGACTGCTTATTGGTGGGCAATAAAGTTGCAAGAGTAGCAATAAGCTCAGGTGTCAAAACTCCCGTGGTGGATGGTCCTGCACTAAGATTTGGCGCATATTCTTGGGGAACTGGTGGCACTGCAATGGACTCTGTTGTTGAAGGATAAAATGATTTTGGAGGAAGCTTTGAATCCTCATGCAAAAACCTGTTATGATGGATTGGCATTACTCGCTCCTCCCCCTGACGAAGCTGATTGTAGTCAGCTTCTGGTGGTGGAATCTGATTGTCTGCATACTGAGAAAAATGGATGGGCTGAGGCAATTGTTCCTGAATTGATGTGTTGCTAGGGACCTGCTGTGGCAACTTGAGAACTACACCATACAAGCGTTCAGGTCCTGCAACTTTCAACACATTCTTTAAGAAATCGGATGGGGGCACAAGAAATAGAGTGGTCCCATCATCAAACTTTGCTACACCAGCCCGATTCTTCAAACCCAAATAACGCAGAAATTCTGTATAGGAAGCAAAATCTTCTTCACTATCCGGCAAGAAGAAGACAATGTCAAACCCAATTGCCTCAGCATAGTGTTTAGCCAGCATATCCAGCCCTGTTCTTGCTGAGCAATTTATGACATGAGGTCTGCAAAGTAGGAAGATCACATGTTAGGATGTGAAAAGGAGGTTATTGCTGAAGTGCTTGATGGAAAATGTGAAATGCTAGTGAGAACGGAGCCATTATTGAGTGACATCATCCATTGAAAGCTAAGTTTGAAGCCAGAGGAGAAGAATTGGAATTTATCAGGAAGGAGTTGGTCAAGTATGTTGCATGTCCAAGAGTTAGCTAAAGAATATTTATGAGGCATTATGAGCAACTTTATGCAAATAATTAAGGTGAGGAGATTTTGTAAATTTCAAGGAAATTTGGCAAGCCAACCCAGCCATGTGTCTCAGCTTCTACAACGAGCAGAAACAAATAATCCTGTAGGGTGAAACTATTCCACGTAAGAACGCATGTGCTATAGGCAAACAAAATTACATACAGGCTACAACATTTAAATGGTTGCGATGTGCAAAATGCACAGACAAAAAAGTGCTAAGAGCAAATTTCATACTCACATCTCTGATTCTATCCCTTTCCCTACTGGGACACAACGAGCATGGCATACAGGCGTTCCACCCTTGGCCACAATCCCACGCCATATGAAATCATTATCAAAATGACCCTTAAACCTACCACCAACTGGACTAAGACTACTATTCCCCTGGAGACTTGGATATGCACCTCTAGGACCCAGCCCATATGATTTGTCCAACCCCAGATCACGATCATCCATCTTTCTAGCTGGAAAAGAATCATCATCAATAGATGGAGCAGCATCAATCCTTGATCGCTTGGCCTCCCTAGGAAACTGGCTGGGATCAAGCACATCCCAACCACTAGAAACCGACCTCATGGATGGCCTAATACCAGAACCAGGAGAAGGAAGGATCCCAGATGCAGGATCTCGAGTGCTATGTGATGGAGCTAAATCGTTAAACTCTCCACCTTGAAGTAAAGTGTCAAAAACACCTTGAGGACCAAAAGGCCGTACTGGCAGGTTAGGTCTATGAATGCCACTAGGTGGAAATGGACCACCAAAATTTCCTGGCCCCCCAGGTTGATCAAACATGACATCCATGGGTGTGAAAGGATGTTCATTAAACATCTCTGGCCGTGGACCTTTAACTCCAGGATAAAAACTAGAGTATTCTTTCCCAGGTGCCAGCCCACTACTTGAGAACATAATTGTGATACGAGGATCATTGAAAAGCCGCCCTTGCAGGCCTTCTTTAGCACGCCGGGCTTCATCAACACTCCTAAATTCCACAAATGAATAATGCCTTGAAGGAAAGCTTTTGATTCTCTCAATCTCACCAAAAAGAATCATGGCATTATGTAGCATTTGTTCATCAATCCGCACAGAAGGAGGATAGCCTACCCACAAAATATTACTGGGTTGACCGTCCTTCCGTCCTCCCAAAGACTGAGGTAGCTGCAACATGAAAAATGAAAATTCAAAATATAATCCATATGGACAGACTACTATCAAACAAAATTTGGCTCAACTAAGTCAATTTAAACATTACTAGCCAACTAAAAATCTTTTCAAATATCATTACGTGAAGCCCAAGTTTCTCCCAAAAAATCATTGAACAGGTCTAGGCTTAATTGTTTTAGTTTGCAGTATAAGTTTCTTAAGGTTGTGAAATGAGTAAAAGGGTATGCAAACAGCAGACATATAATAACTTAACATGCATGATTAAGGAAATGAGAAATGAGAGATTTTGCAGTTGTATTAGAGTTAATTCATGATTTATCACCTGAGGTCGTCTAACTCCATAATGTGTTGCTGAAAACTGATCCTCTCTTGAATCAAGAAAGTCGGGTAACTGTTCCTGGAGACGGTAAAGAAAATGTCAGCTATGTTTATACAAATGAATAAAAGGGAAAAATAGAAAAATACTAAAGCATGTTGAATCCATTTGAAAAAAAGCAATCAGGTGTATGAAATAAAGTGATGGGTGTCATAGGAGGGCAAGCACATTTAATATGTTGCTGGAATCAGTTTAAACACAAATCATTGCTCTAGCTGGCATCCAAATACAAGATTAACTCATAACAAAAGTCGGAGAAATTTGTTGTCAAGAAAATGTTGAAATATTTGGTGGGGTTCATTCAGAATTTTCAACAAACTCTAGTTTGTTTATATAATGGAAGCTCTATCAGTGAAGATTGCCCTCAGCACAATCACATGTATATACACGTCCAAAATATATCAACTTACTCTTCTTGTGGATTGTGATCGAAGAAAATCCACACGAATCTGATCACCACCAATTTTCTTTCCATTCATGTTTTTCATCGCTTCAAAAGCATCTTCCAGTTTCAAATACTCAACATATGCAATCTTTCGATCTCTAAGAAACTTAAAATCCTCAATTTTACCAAACTTAAGAAACTCTTCTTCCAGCCGTTCCTCAGAAACTGATGAGCTTATTCCACCCACCCACAGATACTTGCTAGGTTTGGCCTGGAAAAGAGAGGGAGGGTTAAGAATAGAAAAAGAAGAAGCTCAAGTGACACATGTTCTCGTGGGAAAAAAGATGCCGGTATTACTACTTTCTGAATAGTTAAAACGTAGAAAATGCATCAATAACAACTAAGAAGAAGAGAAAAATATCGATACATCATGAATTCTACAGATCTATAAAAGGGCAACCTTAGCATTGAACAACTTGTTTACAACACTTACAATTTCAATATTTTCTAGTACTATCACAAAAATAACTTCATACTGACCAACTAGTCAGATTTCCATTATAAGAGTACTACAGAAAACAGTCAGATTCTAGAAAACTTGCCACCGTATAATGACTGAGTTAAAACATTAGCATAATAAAAAAATCACTACTAATATCAACAAGGATAGTCCTTTGGTAAGAAAAGGTAATGTTATCTTTCTTTCTACAAGTTTTTCAGGTTGATAGCCATGAAACATACTAAGGCTTTCAGACAAAGTAACTCCATTTTCTTTCCTTTTTCCTAGCCATAATGAATGAAGACTGTGATCTTTAAAAGACGATCTACCATACATGCTTCAACATTATGAATCGCTTAGTAATTGTCTTTGAACTTCCTCCAATATGAAGTCATATTGAATAGTTCGCTTTTGGAAGTTTTATCACCCATAAACCAAATTTCTAATTGGAATATTTTGAAGGCTTAGATGGTATAGTATCCATCATGCAAAGCAATTGATTATACAATTTAGCTAATAATCCTAAACTATTCACGAGGTCAAATTGTATACCTTGTCAAATTCCAGAGACAAACCATATCCGATCTTTACTTTCTTTGCTTGTTAGGACTTATCTTCTTACTCGTACAGTTAAAACTCTTGCATGTACCCAGGTGACAACATTTCAGAGTAAACTTGATATTTAGGTTAAGGATCTAAACGGGGCTTTCCCCAGGCATCCAACATTCAGCAGCCTGCGATTTTGGTTATCCATCTTTCCTGAATTGGCAGAAATGATGACTAGTCGCTCCCACCCCCCCACCCACCAGCCGACACACGATTATGACCTGAAGGGCGTATGTAAAGTGCTAATATTACTTTATGCACGTCTTGGAATGGCAAATTCACGTTTGGAAGTTTGCTAAGTTTCCAGGAAATTGTCCCTTTTCTTTCACCTTCCTCTTGATCATTTTAGTATACTCAATAATCGTGGTAAAGCTCTATCATCTAACTAGCAACGCAAAATATTTATCATGTGAAGAAAGGAAAAACCGCAGAACCTATTGGTCAAAAGATTCATAATTGATCCTATTAGGAAGCTTGTGCGCAGAAATATATTTGACAAATAATTGGCTATCTCATAGTAATTTCACGAAATCCATTGAATTGACTGACTGACTATTGGATTTAGATTGGCAGCCATTGACACTACCGTCAATCATGAAGTGACATTCATTGACGAATCCAATGGTTAGGAAAGAGAATTGGGCAACAGAGAATTCATTTTCCTTCTCTATTTCTTGGTTACGGAGAAATATAATGGGAAGTTGATGATTGCTGGAATGGGATACGAATTTTTTCCAGCAAGAAGACGAGGGAGTACAACTCCGTGGATATGAAATTATTGTTTGAATGCATCGGAAATCGGCTGCGAGTACAGCTTGATATGCCTAATAATGAAGTACGAGATGATCTTCCATTGGAATATCAATGTAGAAATTGAAAATCTAACCCCAGAATGGTTTGAGAAAATGATTTGAAGGTCTTTTAAAATATATATATGTTTTATTCCTTTTAACTCCTTTGTCAAATGTTATTGCCCAATTAAAAAAATAAAAAGTTTTTTAAATTTCAAATTAACCAAAATTTCCTCTCCAAATCACTTAAAAAACCCAATCTTAATTGAGCGTTTCGATTTCAATTTTGATAAAAAAAAAAAAAAAAGGCTCGCACGTTGAATCAAAACGCCCAAATTCGCAAATCCTCTCTATTTATATTATAATTTTAAAAGGATTAATTTTTTTACGGTCGGGGAAGGAAAAGGGGGTTTTTTTGTGGTTAATTCTGTTATCATCATCACCACACAGACGCAAATAAATAATATTACACAACAAATCAATCATCAAATTCAACCCAAAATCCACAAACCCATCATCAGTAAAACCCAAAATCAAATCAAAATTATGAAAAATGATAATAGTGATAAGATGAAAAGAACAACAAACCGGTCTAGCAAACTCGATTTTAATCTGATTTCCACGAAGAGAGCTCCCTTGCAAGGCATCTTTAGCTTGTTTAGCATCTTCAACATGTTTAAAGTACACAAACGCATAACTTCTTGCTGAATACGTCGTTACACTATCAAGCGCACCGAATTGCGCAAACAACTCCATTAGATCTGAATCTGCTACTTCTCTCGATATATTCCCTACCCATAGATTGTTCGATTCTTTGACTTCCGCTGAATTCTGTTGGTCTGTCTCTGATTTTAGCGTTCCTGCCTTGTTTGATTTCATTGGCGGCGGCGCCATTAGAGAGTTTGTTAGAAAATTAGGGTTTTGGCGATTTTGAATAAAATTAATTTGGGAAATTTTTTTAAAGAAGAGAAGCTGATGACGACGAGTGGCTCTTATTTATAGGAGGCGTGAGGTTGGGAAACGGTTTGTCGTTTTGGGGTTTGTTGTTGGGTTAAATTGTGAATAATTTCGAGAGTTTTTTTTTTTTAAGGGTAATAAGATGTGTTTTTTTTATTTTTTATTTTAAATTATTTTTAAAAGTATATTTATTTTTTAAAAAAATGTTAAATTAATATTTTTTAATAATTTTTTTATGATTTTAATTTGATGATGTTAAAAATAAAAAATATTTTTATATATATTTAAGTGAGAAATACTTTTAAAAAACACTTGTATCACAATGCTAAACATGCTAATTAATTTATCATTTGAGTTGAAACTTTAAGATTATATTTTAGTAAAAAAAAAAAACAGAGTTACTTAATGTTATTCTTAAGAATAAAAAGTTAAGAAAAATAATTTTTAAAATGTGAGTTATTGGACAATTTAAAAGAATAAAAAATGATGAGTCTTTTTATTTTTTTTTTCTTTTTATTTAGGTATTCTCACATCCTTTTTAAAAGATAAGACTAGTTTCATTTGAGGTTCATAGTTGTCCCTCCTAATAAGTATGCTTTTTGGATATTGAACTTATATTCTTATTTTTATAAGAATTATGAGTGTCTTAGCTGTTAAACCAATATTTTATTGGTTAAGTCAACTTGTATGTATTTTTAAAGATTTTTTTCATATTTATAATTTGTATTTTTATTTTATAATTATTTTGGTAAAAATAGGATTGGTGAACAACAATGTCAAAATCTGTAAAGTGCTTTTAACACATTGTTCTCTATAATATTACAATGGGCTGGTATTGTTTTTCTGAAAGATTTCCTTTTATTAACTTCATTTAAAAGCAATCTAGTATTAGATCTTGTTCATACAGCCTAAGAATGCAGAGGAATACTTCTGCTAGAAGATTACTAAATTCCACACCCAAATAAATTCCTGATAATTAATTTTTATAATTTATTTGGCAAACATAACTATCCGTGTATTTGTTAAAAAAATAAATTTTTATTTTTTTATATATGATGATGTTAAAATATATATTTTAAAAAAATATTATTTTAATATATTTTAAAATAATAAAATATTTTTTAAAAGTAACCCCTGCTGCAAAACCAAATAATCTCTTTAATCTTGTCAAGACAAACACAAGGTTCAAATAACCTTTTGAGAATTCAAGCGTAAAACATAGTTTTGAAATCCGGTCTGGTTTAGCGGATTGATCCAGAATTAGAACTGAGCTAAGTTGAAAAAAATAAAGGAAAAAAAAATTCGATGTGATCTAGTGACCTGATAAGACCCAACCACAAATCCGTTGATTTTTTTTTTATTATTTTCTACTAAAATAATATTGTATTGATTTTAAAAAAAAAAAATTTAACCTAACTAACCGATCTAGTTAATCAATCAAAACTCAAAACCTAAATTTTAAATCAGGCCGACCATCAGGTGCATATTGTTGGATTCAATTTTCAAGAATACATGAAGTGGCAGAGCAGATAAGGTTACTTCATGACTGCCCCTGTCAAATTGATGGGCATGGTGCCATTAAGTTTAGTGGGAGAAGGGAACAATGTCTGGGTTTTGCTTTATTCGATAAACCCACCCATTCTTTGTACAGTGATTTTCAAAAACTTTGTTTTTTTCCTTTAAATTAATTTATATTTTCTAATTTTAAATAGTGACGACCAAGTTTTTAACTCTCGTCTTGAGATTCCATTTTCTGCGAAGTTTTCTATTCAAAGAACACTGACCAAAGGGATAATTCAGCTCTCCATCTTTGAACAAGAGCAAGGAGCAACACTTGTTGACCGATAAAGTCAAAGCTCTTGCCTAGCCTAACTTTAGTAAGTGTTTTACACCATGGTATGAACCAGAAAGAGAAATGAATACCTTTATGCAATATTTTCAAAGCAAAAAAATGCTGCACCAGTACAAAATTAAACCAATTTCTCGAATAGAAGAAAGCATTTGTTACTGGCAACTGGATTTGCTGTTTCTTGTGGTTAAAGAATCCAAAGGAAATTCAAGATATCATCACTCTAGATAAAATAACATATTGGCAGAGAATAATACATGGCGGGGTCACCTATCCTATAGACAAGCAGATATAATCTTGCAAGTGATCTTAAAAATTGTCCTTTGCTTGGCTGATAACGCCTAACGCTTCTGAATCATTTGCTGTTGCTGGAATATTTAAGGTATCCCGGATTGCTGTGCTTGAAGTGCGAAGGAAAGGATTACAAGCCTTCTCAACCTTTAACTTGGTTGGAATCTGACGAGACAGAAAAATTCACCATTAATGTGGAACTTTAGGAAGATAAAACTTAAAGTTAAATGATAAGAGGAGAAAATAAAACACACAGGACTACCATATTAAGTCAAGTCCACACTCATTATGAAGATTGATAGTGGCTAAGCAACCCAGCTTGCTTGCCACTTCAACCTTTACTGAAACTGATCACCATTCCAAGGCATACAATGAGGAAGCTTGTGCGATTCTACGAGGTTCCAGGCAGGAAATCTAAGGGCGTATAACTTTGAGTGCTTCTATAAAGCTAAAGAAGGTATGTACTGTTGTACAGTAGGTGAGCATTGCAAAAGAGAAGTTAACTTCAAAATTGGATAATTGCATGACATGCAACTGAAATTGGTGCATATATTTTCTATCAAAAAGCAAGATACCTTTCAAAAGTCAATTTCAGTTTAAAAAATCAAAAGCTCAATCATGGATAGGAATGTCCAACACAGTGACGAGCTCCATGAGGGTTCAAGACCAAAGACTGATAAGAGGCACAAATCATAAAATCATTTCCTTTCTAGATTAAAAAAAAAGTCAGAAAATCTGGTGGCGCATCACTTAGTTGCTAAATTATCCTGGTCTTATACTAGACACAGGATAGAGTCCTGCTCTCATTGTGAACTCAAGGTAGGGTAGGGGGTGGGGGGGGTTGGGGTTCAGGGAGCGAAGGCTTCTCTCATCACAGTAGCCCATCATTGGCCCGGTATTCAATAAAGTAAGAAGGCTTAAGACTCACAGTTGGCAAACTCTTGCTGCGAAGATGTGCCACATGGGCTGCATAGGACTGGAGTGCCTCATTATTTGGATCTATGGACAGTGCAAACTTCGAATTACTCTGTCAAAAAACATGCATCATGGCATTTAACTTTGATTTTTAGTAGATAAAACAAGAAGAATATGGAAAACAAATATATAGATGACCAACCAACGTATATTCATGGCCGCAATATATATTTGTATCATCTGGCAGTGACATGATTTTCCTGAGGGATGAAAGCATCTGCAACAAAGAAAATCAGATGCTATAGTATTCAATCATCATGAAATCAGGCAACTAAGTTCTTATCAAATATGCTCTTTTGGTTAAGAGAGGCCTGCTGGGCTCTGGACTACAGTTGGGGGGGTAATTCTATCCCATCCTCCAATGTTCCGCTCATTCATTTCAATATTTGACAACAGGACTGTCCACTTGTGACTATAAAAGATTTCATCCAAACATCCAACTTGCAAAGTAAATACAAAAATAAACATATATTTTTTCAGGAGGCTTTAAAAACACAGAATTTTATGTTTTTTTTGTGGTGGTAGCTTGAGAAAATTTTCAACTTTCAAGTTCAGAAAACATGTATCATTTAACAATTCAATACTCTTTCTAGTTAAAAAGATGAAGTGATATTTTAAAGAATCATTTCACATTGAGGATTCAAGCGCTGAAACTTTGTCTAAATAGTAAGGCTCAATCCAATATATTCATCTCAATATTGCATCATCAGATATTATTTCCGACCTCAAAATTATAGCATAGTGAAGAACGCGTATCATGAATTACCTGCTCAGGTGTTCCTTCAAAAAGTTTGCCACATGACAAACTAAGTAAAGTGTCTCCTGCAAAAATTGCCCCCGAACCAGGAAAGTAGAAACTTACATGGCCTGCAATTAAATGAATGCTGAATGTCAAGACATCTATTGACTCAGTAGCTGCATAACCATAAAGCCTTGTGCTCTTTACTAAACCCAAAGCCCACAAGAGAAGCCAGCAAATATCCCACCATCCCACTTGAAAATACCCAGATTCTCCATGTATGCAATCACTAGAAAGAATGAGGACACAGACAATTTAACCAACAAAAGTGCTACATTTTCTTTCGTTGGCTTAGCTGAAACAACAAAAATTGTTTGTTTGCTTCATTTTTGTATTGAATGCATGCCACATGTCCCCCAATAACTAGATAATGTCCAAGCAGAAAGTCATAAAGATTCAAATTTTAATGGCATGGAGGACATATATCAGAAGGTATAGCCTGTTGTGGCCTTCCAACTGTTTCATATGACTCAGACTTTATATTGGTGTTCTACATATTTCAAATGAGTTTTTTTCTACTTAAAATTCATGTATCACAGGTTCATGCTTCTAGGAAATGCATTATTTTTTATTTTTTTGGAGCTGCAACTAGACGCGTTGATTTTACATGCCTTTTCCAGTTTCAACAGAAGAAACAATTGCATTTTGACATTATAATGGCATGTTTCTCACGAATAGGATTTCCTAATGTAGATTGATAAGGAAATCAAACCTCGGGTATGGCCAGGAGTTTCCATTACTAGCACCTCATGGCCTCCAAACATCCAGTTATCCCCATCATTCAGAACTATATCAATGCCAGGAATCCTATCCCTGTCAACTCCTGAACCAATTACCTACAAACAAAAAGCAAAACTGTAAAAACTACACAATTTTGAGAGCCACTTTACAAACAGGCATCTAGGTCCCTCTTAATACTCAGATGGCAGACACAGCATTCACTGAAAACCTTTGTCTGAGATTTTTTTTTTTTTAGAATTAGACTCAATACAAGCAGATTTAAAATGGTGAATAAAAATGCTGGCTTCTTGTTCTTTATATCAATTAAATGCTTGGGAGAAAAAAGAACTTGGTAACACCGTCGCATACCTTTGCACCATACCTTGCTTTCAACTCTTCATTCCCACCCGTATGATCATCATGATGATGAGTGTTTAGTATATAAGTCAAATTTCGGTTTTTCCGACTTAAAGCATCAATAACAGGTGCAGCTTCAGACGGATCAATAACTCCAACTGTGCCTGTATCCACGTCATGTAAAAGATATGCATAACTGTCCTTAAGACATGGCACCTGAAGCAATGAACGTAACAAAAAACGATATAAGGCATCCATTCACAATAAGAACACTAAATATTTCAAAACTATAACAGAGCTTGCAAAATAAAAACATTACAAATTCTTACCAATTCAATTTGCAATGAAGAAGACATATTGGAAACGCTGCAAAATTGAGCAACTTTAAGTGTTCGACTTGCTCCACGCAAGGTTTTGAACGGTGTGGACAACAAACGCATGAATCCATACACAAGAACTTTTCTAAGGGAAAGTTGTCTCGTGCCTGGCCTTACGCGAATCCCACTCCTCACCTAATAATACGAGAGAAAAAAAAAAAAAAACAATAAGGTCCTAATTCTCAATCTCCACAAATTTTGCAAGCACATCTACTGCACCAAAGGCCAGAAACAAACACCAAAAACCTATTCCATAGAGATGGAAAAGCATCCCCTGCGGTTCACAACAAAAGGCACCAGATGGAAACTAATAAATGGATCATATCCATTAGAAGGCCAAACAATATACATGGAAGGTTAACTTCTCAAAATGATTTCCTTTCATCAAAAGTTCATATGTCAACATACATGTCAACATACAAGTCACCAATCATGCCATCTCCTTCAACTTTCACTAAAAATAAAATGTCCATTGCATCAAATCACGTGATTCTTTACCATCCAACCTCCTGAACTTCTACCATTTGTTCTACTATCACTATCAACACCAGTACAAAACGGTAAATGGGCTTTCTTTAAAACAGTTAAAAAGAAAACTTTAAACAACAAACAAGCAGATAGTGCATAAAAAAATCAGAAGCAAAGATTTTCCAGTATCTCAAATGGGTTAAGACATCAAGATCACTCATTTCTCATAAAAGACTGAAACTTTAAAGTTTAAACAACCACTAAAGCACAAAACATAGAGTAAGATCAAAAGGGTTTGGAGTAAACAAGGAATGGAAACAAACAAGAAAGTAAACCCACCCTAGAGCAAGGAAGGGAAGCCATGGCACAAGATGCTTTGGAGATCATCTGCATCGCTCCCCTTCTTTCTCTTTCCCTCTTTTATTTTTTATTTTTTTATTCTTTTGAGTTTTTTAGAGAGAGAAGAGAGAGAGAGAGAGTTATTGTGGATGTTTGTGGGTTGGCACTTTGGTGGCACCTGTCACTTGAATGATGATGATGATTTATTATTAATGATACTTTGTTGACCAACATGGAAAACAGTCACCTAAATTGGAATTCTAAACACACACACAAGAATAGAATAAATTAAATTAGGGGGAAAAAAAAAAAATTAAAAAATTGATTAAACTAAGAAAATAAAAAAAAAAATCTAAAAAATAAAATTATAAAATTTTTTTTATAAAACCAATTAAATTTTTTAAAAAAATCAACTGTTCAGTTCGATTTCGATTTTATAAATAAAACTGAAAAAATAAAACTAAATTCAAATAGAAAAAAAACGAAAAAAAAAACTGAGTCAAACCGGTTTGAATTGATTTTTTTTCTAAAAAACCAAACTGAACCAAAACTATTGGTTTGAACTGGTTTTAGTTTTTTTTTAAATTGATTTAATTACCTTTTTTAATAAGAACTTAACCGAAAATTATCATCTCTATTTAATTATTATTAATTCAATATGATACTATAATTATTAAGACTCAATGAACTAACAAATATTTTTGAATTTTATATACTTGATAATCTAAAAAAAGATAAATTAAAATATTTGAATGTAATTAAAATTCAATACATATTGTTTTAATATATGATTGATAAAGTTAAGAAAATGTTATAATTTATGATTATATATATATATATATATATATAATCCAAACATTTTTATAATGCTCAATTGGAACTATAGATGTCGGTTTTTTAAATATTATTTTCCTCTTATTTTTTATTTTTATCAATTTTTATGGACTGCAATTTTGTTTTCTTCTGTATTATTATTATTCTACTAGCTTAATTTATGTTGCTTTTGTTCATTGTAGAAGAGATGATATAGTTACACGACGGGGAGGAACGTTAAAAGGAAAAGGTGACGGAGACCCTTTACGTGTAAGTGGCTGTTCGGAGTGGAGAGTAACGTCACTAACTGCTTTATGCTGGGCCCACGTGGCAGATTACGCGTCAAGTCCGATCCATCCTTTCCTTTTCCTTCCCAAAATTACCCTAATCAAGAATTTTTTTCTTAGCCCTAATCAAAGAATAATCATTAGAAATGCTTTCAGCAACAGTGGAACATAACGAGAACACACACACACAGCAAACAAGAACAGAAGATGTTAGGTCTTAATAGTGTTTTTAGGCCATGCTGAGATTCTTGAGAACGACCCGAGATCCAAACCGACTTGGTAGATCAAACCTGACCTGGCTCGGGTCGGGTTTTGTAATTAATAATATATAATTAACTTATTATAACCCAGTTAAAAACCCAGACAACAGACTTTCAACCTGTTCAACACCATAAGAAACTAATTGACTTTTTTTATATAAAAAAAATAGTCAAACTCACCAGAGCACGTGATTTAATCTTTGCTTATTCAATGGAAAATTGAGCCATTGTGGAGATGAAACCCATATGACCTATTGTATAAGTTATCTACTTAGCAGCACAAGTTGCTATCTTTATACCGCAAAAAGGTTTCATACAGCCAAATCTTAACTAATAAACAATCCTGAATCCATTCAAACCATGAGGACTTTCAATGATTAGAAGACTCAAAATTGTCCATCAATTAACCGTCAACTCAAGTTACAAGAGCCCACATAAGCCTTAACTTGGTCAAGTTATTTGGTGTGGTAGGTCTCTTATGGTACAGCAACAGTAATACAACAGGAGGTACAACAACATGACATGCTTGAGACTGAAACATGCTGCCTTTTGAAATCTGAAACTTGATCTCTCTAGCCATTGTAAGATGTTAATGGAAGCAGCCATGGACAGTTTATAGTTCATCCTGCAAAAGAAAAGTTCGGGGGGAAACTAAAGTATTTGAGCTGAAGCATGAGATGATTTTCCAGTGTAGATCATGCATGATTGTTGAGAACATCTCAAGCTGCATACTGTCTTCATTGCTAAGAAATTGATGTTATTACAGCTTACCATAAAGTTGATCTGCTTGTGTTGCTTTATATTGATTGGAAAAGAATATAGGTACCTTTTTTAATAAAATGTGATGGAAAGTAAAAGGCTCGAGCTAAGTAATTCATGCCTACTGTAGAGAAAGCCTTGATCTTTTACCATTTGCTATGAGTTTATTGAAAACAGAGTGAATTCAATTGGGAAAATGAGAGAAAGAGAGCCGAAGATATGCTTACATGGTAATCATCCATGTAGTCCCGAGGATCATGCTGCAAAACAAATTTTTTATGTTATATCAACATTCACCGAACCAATAAAAAGCTTCACAATAAATAAATAAAATGACGTTTTATTTTTTATGATTCTTTAGCTGTTCATCTCTCTTTCTCAAAGAAACATGATGAAAAGGTAATCTGAAAATGGTTTATTGTGTTGTACCTTACTTCTTTTAATGGTTTGGAGCATCATTCATCAAAATGATTCTATTAAATGGATACCATTAAAAAACTCAAGCAGCTGCATTCAAGAGATGCAACATTGAAGTGGCAACTAAGGTTTGATTAGAAGATATCAAGAGATATCATACCCTTCTGCGAGGCTTCCTGTAGCCCCTTTCTTTCCTCCTCTTTTCACCTTCCTCTCTTGCTCTTTGAGCTTCCTACTCATGCAATGATTCAAATCCATTGGATAATGCTAAAAAAGAATGGCTAAAAGTAGAGTCATAGGACAAATTGCAAATTCCCAAAAGCAAGCAAACAAAGGTAGTCACCTCTTCTTCTCGAGCTCTCCTCACTTTCTCTGCTTCCTCAAAGGCATCCTTTTCTATCTGGCATATACATAAAATGAGAATCCAAATACCAAATTTAAGCCATGTTCCTTGGAACCAAGCAGCCATTATGGATTCTAAAATCAATAATTCACCTCTCTATTCTGGAAAACATCTTCTACAACTTCTCTTGCATATTGTGGGTCATCACAGATCAATATGTTGTCAAAAATTGATCCAGCCTTCACCTGCAATGCAATATTTGATGTCATCAAATCAAGGTAACTCAGAGCATTTTTTAGTTGAGAGTATAAATCCAAACTCAACTGAAAACACAATGATGGAAGAGATTAATCTTTCTGCCAGGAATGTACAATGAGAAATTCAAATCTGTTTCAAGGTAAGGCATCTCAGTTGTTTGGACAGATCAAAAGGTTGAGTACAAATCCTAACTCCACTAAGAGGGTAGATATAAGTCAATAAACCAGTACAGCGAAAATGAATTATAATAAATGATTTTCCATCCAGAATGAAAGGCTGGTCGATACTCAAACAAACCAGTTTACCGATACTAGTATAATAAAATCTACTATCTTGATTTCAGATAAACAAAGCCAAGTTAAATATGAGAGGCAAATGTGTTTGTCAGATCAGATAATACAATCATTTGTCATTACAAAGAACTAAATTTTACTTTTTCCTGGTATCATTAATGTGCTATTTTTCCCCAAAACAATAGGTTGTATGAATGATCTCCAGTAGAGGTAAAGAAGTTATGAGACCTACCTGCCAAACTTCGATACCCACATATTTTGTTGGCTTCAGCACATAAAGGTCAGGATCATCTTCAAACTCTGACAAAATGAAAGGAAAAGAGGATTGTAAGCATTTACAAAATGAAAATGGATACTAAAATCAGGCACATCTATTAGATCGACCACATAGTTAGAAAGACAACTGATACAAACTTGTTGGAGGACTAGTTGCCTTTAATACCAGCAAATGTTCCTGCTACAACATAGAAGCTAACTCATTTACTATGCTCTGTTAGCATCCTATATGAAGTTTCCATTTTTTATACAATAAAAGACTTGTCTAAAACCCAGTAGCAAAGTTCACCACTTGGAACATACTGTCTACTCCATTATTTGGTTAAATGCTGGTATAAAGGCCAAAATGCTCATTTTCCTATTTCTGAGCATTTGTATCTGCCAAAATGTTCCAAAGCATTCTTCCCCAAATGAGTGATAAAAATAACCATTTGGTCTCAATGGAATGATTCATACCTGGGTTATCGATCCATGGAGTCTTCCATTTTCCCTTATAGTTAGGGTTCTTGATTTTCTACAATATCAGGATAACAACTTAATTCAATAATCATTATTAATCAGCTAAGATATTTTGTTCAAACTTTTGATTAATAGTATGGATGCACACCTTTCTTTTCCATGGTCCTTTGTAAGCTGGATTCGGTATCTTGGATGGCCTCCATATTCCATCCTCTTCTTCATCCCAATCATCGGGCTATTCAAAGCAGCAATAGAATAAGGCATTTTATATTTTGTCTTCTAGGCCGTGACAGTTAAGTAAACGACAAACCTACATATCTCTTCTTATTTATAACCTAATTATCCAACAATCAAGTTGAATAAGCGAGGGCCAAAAAGAAAGACATTTTCCTAGAGCCTTGTCATTGTATAAAGGCAAGTTGATCCATGAATAGTCTAATCACATGTTTCAAACCCCAATATGGTGAGAACAAGAAAATTACAGAAGAGATTCTAAAATGCGAAAGGCAATGAACAAACCTCTTTAGCCTTAGGATCAGGAATCTCCCGGGGAATAGAATCATATCCCTGCAACATCAAAGCAAATAGTTAAAGTACGAAATGTACCAGGAACATATATAATTCACTATTTCAACCATAGTATTAAGCAGACTACCAGGCAATACCTCTGGTTTGACATCATTAGGATCCTCGATATATTCTCTATCATCCCAGTCTGCCGGCTGCGAAACAGTGAAAGTCAACCTTTTCGGGCTAGACTAAAAACTCCAAACTATCAACAATGAAAATCACCACATTTTCCTGCAAAAAATGGAACCAAAATCCAACCCCAAGTTCCTATCGTACCTTCTTTGCTTTAGTATCTTTAATTTTTGGTGGCGGAAGAATATCCCAATCCGTATACATGGTTCCTGATTCCCTCTCTCTATTATCAACCAACACACTATAAGATGCATCAGGCCTAAGTATAAATGTATAGAAATGAGTCAACTTATCAGTTTCACATTGCAAATCCTTCTTGATAGGATAATTCTGTCCTTGATAAGACAATATAACATGAAGCTTCTTTGTTTGTGTACCGCATATATCTGGTCCAAACATAAAACTGCAAAGACAAAAGACACGGCAAGCTTTAAAGTTGACCACTTTCCAATTCTCAAACCTCAAAAGAATCAAATGGGTCATTTTCTTTACCTATAAGGAGTATCACCACCAAATTTCTTCTGATTAACATAGCCGGAAAGCAGCTTAATGTAACCACCACCACACTCAATATCTTGCTCAAACTTAATAGAATACTGAACCACTAAAGTCCTATTCTTGTTACTAAACTCTGGGGTTATCTTTGCTGATATAGCAAAATGCTTTGCATCATTATATGTTTGAATACCTGAAACACCATATTTCCACACAAATCAAACGAAAAAAAAACTCAAACCTTAGATAACAAAAACACAAAATGATCAAATCTTTAACATGTTATTGTACCTTTATCATCTGGATCACCAGGCCACTTCCCCGCGGTGTACTTAAAAGTACCAGCTTTGCCTTCACTTCTTTTCCAGTCTGATAAAACCCATCTACCTTTCCAACCATCTTCAAAACGTTCCTCAAAGAAGATTTCTGAGAGAGTGAAAGGGAAGAGGAAGAGAGAGTGGACAGCGAAGAGCAAAAATAGTTGCTTTAAGGCTTGAACGACATGTAGTTTTGGCTTGTTCTCCATTTCTGGTAAACCAGTTGGCCAAGTGCCAGTCTGCCAGAGATCGAGTGATAGGTATAGCAGGGCGAGAGAATCTAGTATGAGCAGTGATTTTACATAAATAACCCCTCTACAAATATAAAGTTTTTCAATATTCGGGGTTTTTTTTCTTTCTATGAATTTATTTAAAGTCAAAATTTAATTTCTTAATATTAAGAAAGCTGTTTGTAAGTTAGTTTTAACATGTTTTTTCTTTATTATTATTAAAATTTAATTTTTTTTATATTAAATTAATATTTTTAATGTTTTTGATTATTTTAATGACCAGTTATTAAAAATAAATTTAAAAAATAAAAACAATTATTTTATATTTTTTAAATAAAAAATATTTTAAAAAATAATTATTATTGTATTCTTAAACACTTTTTAGAAAAAAAATTTCTGGAATTTCTAAACATTTTAGTGTGATAACATTTGATTTATATTTAAAAAAGATTATATTTTACATATCGGATCAATGCTAAAAATAAATTTTAATAAAATAATTAAAATTTTCTTTTTCTCATTTCTTCCCTCCTCGCAACTTTCTTCTTTCTTGTTCCCCTCTCTTTTCATCTATTCTCTTTTCAAAACATCTCCTTTTCTTAATTTTAGGTCGATTTCTTCTCTTCCTTTGAAAAAAAAGAAGGTTTTGAAATTGAAAATATAATACAGATTACTTCTTGAATCTAGTGATTGATGCCACTTCAAGTTTTCAACAGTTGGAGTGTATCTTGACTTTTATTTATTTTACAGTGTGATTGTGAATATTTTTTTTTAATTTTTTTTTATATTAAAATAATTTTTTTATTTTTTAAAAATTATTTTTAAAATTAACATATTAAAACAATCCAAAATACAGATTGAACAGTGTTTTTAAACTCAATAAAAAATTCATGAAATTCTGAGTAATTGTCCAAGATAAAAGGCATCATAGAACAACTTTCTCTCACTCAAACAAATGGCAATTTTGAATCATTTAACATTATGTCATCATTTTGTAGAAATCAACTAGTTTCATTCCTCGTGCTCTGTTAATGGTATGAATTACGAGGTGTCAATAAGGTTCATGTGAGCTTATTTTGCAAACATTAGGAGTAATCTCATGTCGAAAAAAGTTAACTTGGTATGAATAAGAACAATAAAAGAAGAAAACCTTAAATGCTGTTGTTTTCTTGGGCACACAAAAAAATAGTTAGGCAATGGAAAACTTTTGATAATGTTATCATAACTAACCTAATGATCAACTTAATTTTAAGCATTCTAACCTGATAACCTAATTACATGTATAGCTCGAGAATCAAATTAATCATGTCAAATACATTTGAAAAAACAAATACAACTTGAATGATTAATAATAACATGAAACTGATTAAAAAGAAAATTAATATATCATATTTAATTATGTTAATTTTGAAATAAAAATACAATGAATCACTTTGTCGACTTAAGTTTAAAACAAAAATCATGACTGGTTAGGGGTATAATTACAATGCGTTAAGATAGTTGGTTAGCTTTTTTTTTTTGTTTTCCTTTTTTTATTTTCTCTTCTAGTAGGCCTTCATTGAACTTCAGTTAGATGGAATTCAAGACTAAATTGAAGAGATTTTTTTGAATAATTAGAGATTAAATTGAAAAGAAAAGAGTTTAGATGCACGTGAGATGAAATTCAAGACTCAATTGTGCTTATAAAATCATGAAAGTAAAAAAAAATAAAAAAATAAAAAATTGTGGTAGCTGGTCCTCCCACACGCTAGGGCATGTTAACCAAGCTCTAGCTATTGTGGGAATTGTATTTTAAAAAGTATTTTGTTTTTTTTTTTTGTCTCTATAATTATCCCAACATGTTTTTTTATGACATAGTAGCGATTTATTTATTTATTTATTTATTCTCCCCTTGAAATCCGCAAAGTTATTTAATAAATGAATGAGAGAGCAACTAAAACAGCATGCTTCAAGTCATCAAAAGCATTTAGAATAATATCTGAAACCTTCAAAGCTTTCTTTGCTGCTCTGATCACTTATTTTACCATAACCTCATCTTGTTCTGTTGTGAGAATGAAGCTGGGGAAGTCCTTTAGATGAAAATCTATCATCCTTGGAATCCTCTCTATTTTGGTCTCTAAAAGCCAGTTTGTACAAGTTGCTGCTTCTGTTTTTTGGGTTGAAAAGCATCGTAAAAAGCATAAGCTTAGATAAATTAGGCTACGACAAAATAATGCTGGTATACTACTAGTTTTGTTTACTCAAACTCTAAGATTAGAGATAATTATGATATATTTTAAAATATAATAATTCATAAAATATAATATAAGAATTGTCGCAGCACGCGGAAGAATTATGGAAAAAGAACAGATTTCTAGCATCTTTCTTTTAAATAGGAGTAGTATTATGATCACTAGAAACCCTAACTGGTAACAGAGATTTTATGGCTATTGGTTAAAAAAGAAAAATTCTGCCTAAGGCAGACTGCATTGCTGGTTTTGTCTTAAAAAATGTTTATTAGTTTATGCTATGACTGACTAGTGAATAAGCTCGAATAATTCCAAAAAAATTCAGCTGAAAACATCTCAAGTCTAATTAATTTGGATATGATCTCAACTTCAACAGGTTGGGCACAACTAATTTGATCCATTATAGAAGTAGGTTTGTAGAACGTGCTGGTCAAATCTCACCATAATCCACCAGTTGTATTAAAAATTATACTTGTTTTTATGCATGTGTATAGACTTTTTGTTAGACTTGAACTTATTGATACATATCCTGTATGAATTATGGAGTAAGTTTAGGATATTTTAAAGGAGTGATGCCTTCTTCTATGAGATGTTTTATAATGTGAATAGGCTAAGAAACCATATAGGCTTGTAATCCACAAGCAGACAGTAGGAAGTTTGAGTTCCTCCGTAGCTACAAGACTGAAGAACATGCCAGCAAGCATCCGAGACTATGCAAGTCTCTAGCGGGACGACTACGTTTGGTGAATTGAGCTTAGCAGGAAGATCAGGAAATGGGACTCAGATTGACAGTAGGAAGGTTCAGTTTGTTGTTTGCAGGACTTCAAATCTATGTTTTATGTGAAATTAAAATTATTTCAGTTTGTTGGCTTCAGGTGCATTCTGATGCCAATTATGGTGAAACATACCACTTAGAATGACATTGGAATTGGAGAAGTCCAGCAGTCATTATTCTTCAAAACATTCCTCCATTTTGTTTTCTAGACCATGACATCAAAACAGGATTTGGATAACATGTTGATGACAGACTCAGCACCTGCATTTGTTGTTGATTGGCAGAAATTGATCAACTGTACCATGATATCTCTTTATGCTATCTATCCTTGGAGGTTGAGAAGCTTGCCAGTTTACAAAACTAGCACCCATTAAGTTTCAAATTCGCATTGGAAGTGTTCAATTTCTTGAGCTAATTCATATCCACAGAATGCAAATACGAGAACATGTAAAAGGGACATATTCTGATAGAAACTTGCATAAGCATTCCAAAAGGAGATAAAATATTGATTTTCCAGCTGATGGAACTGTTTATTGTGTAGCTTTCAGGGAAAAAGACAAACAAATTCCTGTGAGGATAAAAAAAACCCTGCACTTACAACAAATGCTTTCTTTGATAATTATTAGTGATCTATACCTCAAACCCATGTAGGATTTATGTACATTGATTAGAACACTGAGCTCCTAAGCCCACTTGGTTTGGTTGCTAAGGGGCACAGCTCCAATGGTATGTTACTATTATATGCATCACCAACACTGCATGTGGCCAAGCTACAAAAACTAATAGTATCACCTCTTTGTTTTAGTGTCTACAGTTCGGATCGCCAGTGATGATTGTGATCCACCACCTAGTGCTGCAGCAGCTGATTCAACGTGTGTAAGAAGATACTCGTAAATCTTCTTTCTTAACCTGTCAACAGTCTCTGATGAAACATGGGGTGCTTCTGCTTCATCCTTGTTCAATCCAATCTCATCTAACCAGTCATTCACACTTTTAAGCTGCGTCAACATCCCTGCTATTTGGCCATTATCTGACAAAGCTGAGGTATCCACATCGGCATCCAAGAACCTCTCAACAAATCCCAAGAACCAATCCTGGGATTCCATCCGCAACATTTCTGCCAAGTCCACTGCCTCGTCAAGGCCATTTCCTTTGATCCACTCTGGTGGAGGTTGGGGTGGCACCTTTTGAGTAATGGCAGAATTATCCCCTGGTTTGCGAAAAGCTCCTGTTGCTACAAGCTTGGAGCCAACCACTGGACGGGCTTTCCCTTGAGTTTTTGTTGAGGTATTCTTCGAAGAATTTTCAAGTACTAAAATGGATTGATTGCTGGCAGTAGGCTTTGTACCAAGAGAAGGAGTTGTAGAATCTTTGGTAAACACTGAAAAGGACGACAGATTGGTGGTCAGTGCAGCTTGGACCCAAGAGGCTGCATGTTTACGTCTATCAGACATGACCTTTAGTGCTTCTTCAGATGGATTGTCATTGGAATCTGGGGATGAACCAACTAGAGTAATTTTAAAAAGAGAATCGGCAATCAAGTGAGAATTATTCAAGTTCGCATGAAGATTTAAAAACTGCTCCACAGCAGGTTTTGGGTTATCTTCCTTAGCAGAGCAAGTCAGGTCCGCGTACATGCTGCAAGAGAAAAGAGACACAATACAAAATGTCAGAAAAAAATAATTAAAACTGAAATGTTCATACACTAGAAAAAAATTGAATATAGATTACACATCCGAGATGTCAAATCAAAGAATCCCCTGAAAATTACTTTTCTCATATTCTCAATATTTTAATCATGCAAGTAGAACTCAAGTTGATCTCGGTTTGTCCAACATTTCTCAAATATGGACTGGATGCAGTCCAAGCTACAAAGAAATCAGAAGTGCAACTAGAAAGTTTTGACATTTTCTTCTTCTTTTTATAATTAACCACGCTGTTTGCATATAACTACTCTTTGATTCATAGAACCTTCAACAGTATTTGCTATGAAGTTTCATATTAGCCCGGGAGTCTTTTGATCAATGCATGAGTTCATTTTTCTTGCAATTGATGCCTTATAGATCAAATGAAGCTGTCTTCATTTACCAAGACGACTGCATCATTCATCCTAAACCAAGCTATACAACTTGAATGCTTGCTACAGCCTAGTGATCTAATACTTCTACCCTTGTTGCTACTATTTCTTTGAGTAGTTATACCTTAGACATCGAAGTAAGCTCTCTGCAGCAGTTGCCTCTTGAATAGCGTCTATTGCTGCCATCTGTGCAGCATCTCTATGCTTCACAACTTCCTGCTATAAAAAAGGTGTACAGATATGTGAAAATTGAAAATATCAAAGTAATTAAATTTAATAAATCTTCTAGAAGACCAGAAACCAATTGAACTAAATGTTACAGATAATAACTGTGGAATCAAAAGAATGGCTCTTAACCACTAAAATAATTAACGTATCAGCAGTGTCCCTAGATTATGTGGAAAACTTGCATTTCCCATGAGCAAATCACTTAGCTACAGAATGTATGATGTGGCGTTGTATTATACATTGATATTTACTTACAGTCTGTAAGTTACAGATGACTATGCTGCTATGAGCAAACAGCTGAAAGCAGAAGATCAAGGTTTAAGTGGCCTGAGGCCCCTGCCTCCCAGGTTCAGGCCATGTATTCTGTTATCATTAATTCAAAACTACTTCATGAAGAAATGCTGGCTAAAAAGTACATCACACTTTCTGTTTTGAATTCTTTTGATGATGGGATTGTTTGGGAGCGACACATTTGGACTTTCAACCTCCTTGTCAAAGGAGGTGTGGCTACTATGTTATGCTCGGGCCATGCATTATATTATAAAATAGCTCAACAGAATGCTCTTAAGCAGCACAGTGATTCAGCACTCAACAAACAGGTAACGTTAATAAAGTCTAGAAACTCAATCATATATAGCACTATCTTTTTTTTCTCTCGGAAAACAGAAAGAAAGCCCATGAACTTGTCAAAATTGAAGTTTTACCTTTCCAAGTTTGGCAAGAGAAGAGGGTAGTGAACTCCATGAAACACTTCCATCAGCCAGTCTTCTGCTATTTATCGAGACCTTGACCAGATTTCCTGGTAACCCATTGTTAGCATGTTCTGATGATTTCTTTCCAACACTTGTTCTTAGCTTATTTGACTTGTCTTGTTCATCCAAACTTCCATTTGCAACATTTTTCTTGGTAGATATCTGAATTTTATTCTCCTCTTTAGACGACTTGGCAGATACTTGGGCCCTATAATCCTCTTTAGATGGCAATCTCTCACTTGATGTACTTTTTCTCGGAGTCTGCCATGAACAATTAGCTTAGATGGCGAGCATGATAATTCGACAAGCATGAGTTGGGAAACCAGTGACAGTGAATTGGAGAATTGCAGTAAAAAGCACAACATTTCCAAAATCTCCTTTGAGTCCCATAGATTCAGGACCTTTTGGGTCACACAAAATCAGGACACTAATAAGAGTGAGATAAATCAATTCAACAGTTTACCAATCAGAAAGGATTTAAGTTTGAAAAAAAGGCTCAAGTACTGAATATTTAAGAACGTTGAAAACCGATGATCAAGAAAAGAACGAAATCAGACTTGGCCTGCCTGTTACTCCAAATTTATGACAACATTTTACATCTAAACTGAAACAGGACATTTTTTCAAGTACATCTCAACCAAATCACAGTCTGCTTAAAGACAAAATCCATTTATAATGATACTTACAGAAATACTCCTAGCTTCAGGCTTTGAATCATGTCTGGCAGCTCTCAATTTCGAATTCTCTCTATGCTTCACCTCCACATTCCCCTCCCAACTTTTCCTCAAGGCTTTTGCCCCCAACTCAATCCCCTGAACAACATTCTTGATCACCGGCTCCCTCCTTGCAGTGGGACTGGCCCCACGAACAGAGCTTGCCTTTTCTACAATCCAAGGTGATCCCTTGTCCAGTCCCTTAACCTTTGCCTGCAGCCGAACCCCATTTGAAAACTTCTCAAATGAAGTAGGCAAGGAATAACAACTAGTCGGGGAAGAAGGAATTGATCTTGAACTCGTTGACTTAAATTTTGCCACAGATTCCTTCTTCGAATCCAGATTTAGTGTAAGTTTTGACAATTGAGACTTTGATCTAGTCAGAGTCGTCTTCTTATCTGACAAAGCATCCTTATTAGAATTACCATTCAGTCTAACCCCCACTGATTTATCCTTTTCTCCAACATTCGATTTCGCACTGCTCAAAACACCCCTTCTAGGTGATTTGGCTTTCCCCACGTGATTATTATTGAGAAAACCAGGAGACTGTGTTGCTACAATATCTTCAGGGCTCCCTACACAAGGGTGCCTCCCTGGTACTGGCCTAACCCCTCTAAGAATAGGTACTGGTGAGGCTGATTGAAGCCTTTCAACATGAATAAATTGGCCTAATTGGATTTTATCACTAAGAATTAAATCATCATGCTCATCAGGCAAAGACACATAAGTCGCATGAGATGAATCTGATACCTTAAGATAAAACCCTTGATTAGCAAATAACTCACCACCTGCTAATGCTGGCACAATGCTCACCACTTGCAATAAAGATGACCTGTGTTCCCCAGCAACCTTGACATCTGTATTCATGTGCTGCAAAAGCTTGAGTAACACTCCAGGTACAAGACTTGCCATTTGTTAACAGGCCTTCAGTTTGCATCACTCAAAGGATACCACAGATGGAAAACTTGAAGAAATAGGTGAAAAGGAAGAGTTTTTGCCAATGCCCAGATACTCTGAGGATACCCCAGATGGAGAACTTGAAGAGATAGTTGAAAAGGAAGAGTTTTTGTCAATATTTAAAAAAAAATGCAAATTTGCAATCAAAGATTTTTACTTTTCTTCAGAAAAGGAAATAAAGGATCACCCTTTAGACCCAAATGAAATTTGTTACCACAAAAAGCTTTAAACCACATATCAGTTTCAAAAAAGTGAGAGAAATGGAATGCTCAAGATCCAGATTAGAAGAACAAACAAGATACCAACCAATACATAAACTAAGAGCAAAAACAAGCCCCAATAATCAAGAACCTAACTAAAAGTAAATATTAGACACCAAAACGGAAGGCGAACGGTACGACGGGGGAAGCCTGCCTAGCAAAACCAAGCTTGGAAAGACTACCAACCAACAAGATGGAAACTTTTTTCAAGAAAATACATTAATCAATAATAACAAAACAAACCCAGGAACTGAAAACTCCTTTAAAGATGCTTTCAGAAGCAATAATGGTGTCCAGCTTGGCAGAGGCAACTGAAGTGCGTGCTCAAAAACTCAACAACTCAGAAAGAGAAAAAGGAAGACTCATAAATAAGATTTGGTCTTCCTTTTGCTAATAACTCATTACAAGAGACAACCAAGATAAGGAAAACCCAAAGGCAAGTTTGCAAATTTATTTTGTAAATCAAAATGGAGTTAAAAAAGGCAACCTTTTTTTTTAATACAAAGCACACAAAGAAGCTAAGCTAGTTCTTGACAGGTGCAGCATGTAACATGGGATATGATATCATGTGATCATAAGAAGCTGAAATTTTTGCAACATACCGATGAAAAGCTAAAGAGAATAATTGATGATGCCAGGCTTAATGTATGATTGGTATGTATTGCACAATCCAGAGAGAGAGGAGGTGTCAGAGCCTGACACATTGACATATGCACAACAACTTGTAATGTGTCCAAGAAAGAAAGATGAAACCTGACCCACTTCGACTAGCTCTCTTTGATTGGATTGAGGATTTCAATCCATGAATATAAAAAAGGATTTGTAGATTGTACTTAGTGAATTGAAAGTGTTTGTTTTTGTGGATTTGGACTCGGTGAAACAAAAGTCTCTTGAATTCTTGCAGAAACTGTTAGAGGAATATTACTGTCATATAGAATGCAAGGATTAAGTTGCTTATTTTGTCAGTAATCAATCTATGGAATTTTTTAAATAATTAAATTTATTCCTTTATAATTCCTGAATTTTAAAGAATTCGATGCTTTTAATTTAACATTAGTCCTTGATAAAAAAAAAAAAAAAAAAGTTTATGAATTAAATGGTATGAACTCATTAAAGGTAAGAAGATGAACAGTTTTTTTTTTTTTTAACTGCATGTAAATGCATTGAATTATACACATACTTACAAATATAGTTTATGACTTGATGTTGTTTGAGTAGTTTTTTTTTAAAATATAGTTTGGATTTACAAGGAATGAACACTGGCTATCTTGAGCATTAGTGAGCACTAGGTGGAGGTGGTGTTTAAAAGTATTGTAATGATTGTTTTTTTTAAAATGTTTTTTATTTATAAATATATTAAATTTTTATTTTTTTAAAAAAAATTATTTTTCATATCAACACATTTTAAAAATATATAATTTTTTTTTAAATTTTAATAAAAAATAAGTTGGCTCATAAATTTTAAAACAAGATATATTTAACAACAAATACATAATCTTGAAAAACGAAAACTGATTTAAGAATATCATCACCGATTAAGTTATATGTAACATTCAAAGAAAACTAAAAAATAAAAAATAATAATTTTGGATAGTGTATGTTATGCGTATGAGAGTGCAAATGGGTGCATGTGCTCCGCAATTGGGGGTGTTATTTACAAGGTAAAGGTTGTCGGCTACCTGAAAAGGTTGTCAAATCCCTAAGATAGCATGGCAGTTGCTGTTCTTTCTTTTATCATGTTTCTATTTTTTTTTATTTTTTTTATTACTCTATTCTATTATCTTGGAAATAACTAGTGATTTTATTTTTTTCACCGATGAGTCATATGACTCACGAATCAGTGTCAAGGCATGGGGTAGATTTCTTATATTAAAATAATTTTTTATTTTTTAAAAAATTATTTTTAAAATTAGCATATCTAAATGAATCCAAAATATAAAAAAAAATTAAAATTTTTATAAAAACATGGTTTGCACTGGATTCCAAAATGATGTCAAATTCTTGTTGCTAAACTTGGTTTGTATATAAGCATAGTAGTTATTAATTAAATCTTAATTGAGTTTTAAATTGTCAATTTAGAATTAATTTAGTTTAATTTGATTAACCTAGTAAATTTATTGGCCTTATTAAAACTCGGCCATAAAATCATGTTAGTTTTTAATTTTTCACAAATTAATATTGTTTTGATCTTTTATTTTTAAAAAAAAAACACTTAAGTTTATATATCAAATACATGATTCAAGTCTTACCACATCAATCCTCTAATTTGGGTTAATAACTATGATTCTTCTTCAAAACTTTAAAGAAAAAACAACGAGAAAAAAAGAGAAAGAATTCGTGACCCCATGTTGCAAAAGGAAGAGATAAGCACTTGATTACAAAGGTAAGTATTCCTTTCCTTTAATCTATAGATCCGTAGAAGGCATAAAAAAGGAATAAATCTTAAATATAAAAGTTTACATTTTAGTCCTGATGAAATCTTGATTTTTTAATTACATCCTTCAAATCATTTGTTTCTTAATTGCATATAAGAAATCATGTGTTTCTTTATAGTTTTCTTTTTATTGCCTTAGGTTTACTTCAATTTGTGTTTATAGATTAGGTCCCAAGTTCTTGAACTTTAGTCCTAGCTCCTTGGATACAATATCATGCTCAATTTTAATAATAGAAACAATTTTTTTTGTAAGTAAATAAGTGTTTAAGGGCATGTTTATTTTTAAATTTTTAATTTTTTTTTCTTTACTTTAAATTAATATTTTTTTTTTGTGTTTTCAGATCATTTTAATGTACTAATATCAAAAAATAATTTTTAAAAATTAAAAAAATATTTTAATACATTTCCAAATCAAAAACATAATAAAAAATAATCAGTATCTCATTTTCAGATATTCTCTAGATACGAATAACTTGTTGAAGATTAGGTTTAAAAGGGCATTAAATGTTGCATGAGGTGTCGATTTTTGTTCTTAGCGGATTCACTTCTCATGGGTCTTCTTTTTAGGGTTAGTTGGTTTTTGCCCCCACACCAATTTGGCTTCATCTCATGCAATCAAAACATATGATCATGCTTGATTTGGTTTATCTTCCTCGACAGAATTTGCCCCACAAAAAAATTGTAACTGGTATGAAGATTTCACCTCACAGTACAAACATCTCATCGCTACTGCATTATCTCGTCATGGTTCATTTAGATTCATGGCTTGTGTTGCTTCATTATCCACAATATTGATGGGTGTGCCAGCTACCATGTTGATTTCTTGGATTCCACAACTGGGGATGGACTATCTGCGGGTGTGTGTTTGATAATGCGTTTTAAAAATATTTTTTGATTTTTTTTTTATTTTAAATTAGTATGTTTTTTTATGTTTTTAAATCATTTTAATGTGTTGATTTCAAAAATAATTTTTAAAAAATAAAAAATATTATTAACATACTTTTCTGAGTGAAAAATACTTTTAAAAACAATAACTACACTTCCAAATATACATATGTTACCATAGTAGTTTCTACAGTGTATTTAGGACAACTTTCAAAGCATCCATTTTTATGAGACTTGCCTATTCTAAGATTTTTAGGAAGATTTTCCAAATTAATTTCTTGATTACCTTTTTCATCAAATGTGTAATATTTTGGTGAGAATGAGTAGAGGTTTGAATGGAGTTCTTGAGTTTGGATTTTAAACTCAGCTGGGTCAATTTAAAACATGATCTAGGTTAGGTTTTAAAACTTTTATAATAAATTTGACCGATGAAATAATCTAGATAATTCGATAAATTAACTTGTAACTTGATCAAGTTGATAAAAACTATGTTATTTTACGGATTTGCTTATTTGGACAAGATTATGTGTGATGACAGGAATTGTGAACTGATAAAAAAGAGAATTGCAGGATGATTTTACGCAATCAAGACAGTGAGCAGGCCAGACATGGATCGCCATGAAAGACAAAGCTGAGCTCCGAGGTCAACCAAGAAAGGGGCGTTTTACTTGGCAGAAAAGGAATACTAGAAAACAATCAAGCGTGAGACATCTCTGCGATGTTTAGTTGCTGACAACTGATATGGCCAAGTCAATCCACAGAATCCCTAGCGTCTGCAATGCTGTTGCAAGGTTCTATTTCTCATAAATTTCAATTATTTTTTGTTTGGTTTAATTATTATTTATAAAAATAATTAAATTAAAATTTTGTAAAATATTAAAAATAAAACTAACATCATTTCAAATTAACCGGTTTTGGTTTCAATTCGGATCGATTATTTTATATTAAAAGTAAAAAATTATATTGTTTTTTTGGTTTTTTTTTAACTTTTTAATGGGTTTAGTTTTAATTTAGTTCGGTTTTTTTATTTTTTTAGTTTGGTTCGGTTTAGTTTTTATGTTTCAGGTTTATGAAATTGAAATCGAACCAAACCAAATATTTTTTTAAAATATTATAATCAATTTTTTTATGATTTAGTTTTTTTTTGTTTTTTTAATTTAATCTGTTTTTTTTTCCCGTAACAACAATAACAATGGATGTGTTTATTAGTGTTTTCTTGTACTTAATCAAAAAGTCAAAGCAAATATATATATATATAAAATACTTGCAAAGAACATAAAAAAAAAAAAAAAAAAGGTGGTTCATGTTTTATTTATAGTTAATAGAATAAAGTGGGAACAACATAAAGGGCTTGCATAGAAACTCAAGATTCCGGATTTGGTTTGGATTAAGTTCCAAGTTAAATAGAAAAAATGATGGAGTTTTTAAGTTTTTAATTACCTAGTTGAGGTGGGTGTTTGTTTACGCGGTAGCTTCTACTTTTAAAGCTAATCGCATAAACCAAGCGTTTGGTATCATAAAAAAAGCTGTTTTTTATTTGGCGGGTCTCATAATTTTTTCCATCAAACCATGGTTTTGCAAAAATAGCTGGGAGCTGCTTCTCTTTATTTATCTGTGCACTGTTCGTAAAAGTGCTTATTGCAGGTGATGACAGGTGAATTAAAATTCACCTTGACACTGTTCACTCAAGAAGTAAATAGTGCCCGGGTGAATTATAATTCACCTGTAATACGAGAAGAATTTTTTTTCACTATTCACATGAGCATAATTCATTGGACCGCGTTCAACCAGGTAAAAAAATTTTAATTTTTTTTAAAATTATGTTTTACTCAAAAAAATAATATTTAATATTATTTAATAACACTACATAAATTAAAAGAATATCGCATGATGACGTAGTATTTGTGGAATTTGAATCACAATTCTAATTTTGTTTCTGATGATATTTTACCTGATTTTGTTGCACGCTCAAAAAAACCATGGAACCTATAGTCCTTATCGGATAAATTTTGTACGTAATGAAATTATAAATAGTTTAATGGAATAATAAATAATATTTTATATAAAGTATTATTTATTTCATGATGTAATAGGAGTAATTAATTCTATAATATTTAAATTTAAAATCATCAATATTAATATATATTTTTTAAAATTATTTTATAACCTTAATTTCAAAAATATTCTTAACCAAACACATTAAACTACTTTTTCTTCAACCTTAATTTCAACCACAGTCTTTAACCAAATACCTATTTTTTCAAACCAACCTCAACTAAAAGTACTTTTTATAAAACAATTTTTTTCAAACCACAACCATAACAGCTACCGCAATACTAAACACACTAGCAGCATCTCCAAAAAGTCTTGGATTTTTTTAAGAAAAATTGTTTTTTATATATATTTATATTTTTTAATATGTTCATATTAAAATTAAATTTTAAAAATTAAAAAATACTATTTAAATAAAAAATACTCCAAGTTGCAAAAAGATAATGTCATCGTGACATCCTGTACCTAACTTGAGAGCTGTCCTAAAGCTTTGTTTGTCTAATCATTGCAGCCATTAACGTTAGATTCTAAACTTCAACCATTTTTTTCAACAAATTCGATGAACATAAACGATGTGAAAGCACAAGGAATCTCTACAGATTACAAGAAGATGAAAAGAATCTGTCTTCCTTTGGGACCATGGCAGCAGCCACTGTAGCCTCGATGCAAAATTTTACCTCTTTTTTGCCATTAAGGTGTTTTTTTTACAATTTTTACCACCAAAATCCAGGTTTTAGACCTGTTGTCTGCATCATCCTAGGAATTTAACTCATCTTTTTACTGCAGAGTATAGGATCACTGGTGTGATTGAAATATATATAGCATATGGTTTTAATTTAGGAGAAGTTGATATGGCAACATCGATGGAGAGCCCATACCCTTCTGTGTTCATTCGAAGGAGGCATGACTTTGATTGGAAGACAATCAGGAGAGAACAAGGTTGCTTATAATTTCTCTTTTGCTTTACTTGTTTTTTTTGTTAAAAAGGAAGTTTTTCTTTGATAAATCTCAAGAATATGAAGATATATTCAATGTTATTAGACATACCATGATAAGCTAGGCTAATCTAGTGACTAGTCGATTCGAGACTTGATTTAAATAATCTGAATTACATGGAAGTTAACCATGCCAAAACTTGTTTTTCTAATAATTCAAATCTACATTGTTTAAACTCTTTTTAAAAATAAAAATATTGAAATAATATAGTTCTAAAATGACTTGAGTTAACTTACTCAACTCATAACTTAAAACTAGGAATAAAAAAAAAAACCAAAAAACCAATCAAATTGAGAAAATAAAAAAATAATTGAAAAAAAAGAACCGTGAAAAAAAACAAATTAAAATTTTGAAAAAATCGATCGATTTGGTTTGGTTTCGGTTTTATAAGCTTGAAACCAAAAAACCGAATCGAACCAAATTGAACCTAAACCAAAAAAACCGGAAAAAACAAGCTAAACCGGAAAAAAACAAACTAAACCAAACCAAACAAAAAAAACCGAGCTAACCTAGTTTGAACCGGTTTTTATCCTAAAGAACCGAATCAAACCGAAATCGGTTGGTTTAAACTGATTTTGGTTTTTTTTTTTAAAATGTTAATTTGATTTTTTTATATATATAAAAATTAAACTAAACTTAAACTAAAAATGATCACCTTTTCTTGAAAACTCATAACTTAAACCGTGGATCGAATATTAGACTGGGCAGATTAATACTTTGGATGTAACAAGGCAAGTATCCTATACAAGTATATATAAAGGTACGGTGTAACTCTTAAGCAAGATCAAGTATATTTTTTTTTCTTTTTTTTTTCTTTTTATCAAGTAATAATTACTAATCTTATGATTGCCGACACATCACACATGTCATACATCTCTGTTTGTGACTCATTACCTAATAATTTCTTTGTTCCTCTCTCTCTCTCTCTCTCTCTCTCTTAATTTCTTGAGCATTTGTTCAACAAATTGAAAACAAGGAATAAAGCAATAAGATTAAGGGTTAGAATATGGTAAAGTGGTTGTGATTATTTGCTGATTTAAAGTTAATTATAAATAAAGCAAGAAGGTTTGGTTTCTTGACAACACTCATTTGCAATGTAATCCCTAAGCAAAAAGATTAATAATGTTGATTAGTCAAGAACCCATCTCGAACAAAATCCCGACACTTTCAATTGATAGATCTCTTCTTCATGATTTTGTTCATATTACCTTCTTTTTTTTCTTGATATATATTTTTTTCCCGTTGGTTTGGATTTTTATTTAATGCTACTATATTAGGATAATATAGAAAAAATAACAATTTATTAAAAAAATTTATTTTTTTTAAAAAAAAAGTGACTTGGATTTTACTTATAGTAAAATTAAAAAAATCATTTAATTTAAGTGTGTGTGTTTGGTAATGTAATAAAATTTATTTTTTAAAAATAATTTTTAATTGAAAATCTATTACAATAATATATATATTTTTATACCAGTACATCAAAATACTTGAAAAATATATCTGATATATATTTTCAAGTGAATTTTTTTTTTAAAAATCACTTTAAAAAATAGGTTCAATCACAAAAACAAGCACTCCCTACAACTTGAATGACTTTTCAATATTAGTGTGGATGACATTTAAAAGATATAGTTTAGTTATTGTTTTGAAATAAAAGAGACATAAATGGTAAAGAAAAAAATATATTTAATTAAAGAGATAGAGAAAAAAATCAATAAATCTATTTTCAAAATAGTTTTAAAGTGAATTTTTGGATTTTTAAAATAGAAAGTATAAAAGAAACATATCCCCTCTATTCTCATTAATTTCATCTATTTTGTCGTAAGATAGTAATCAAACGCTAAGAAAAATTGTATTTTTTTATATTATCATCTCAAATTCTAATTCCAAAGAATATGGATATATTCTTAACACCTAGAAAAAAAAATAATGATGATGACATATGGAGAAGTCCCTACCAATTATTTTTGGGAAGGCACATTGACCACGCATGGCTAATTTTGTGTTCATTTTGCAGAAACATCACCATCGCCCCCCACCAGCTGAGGCATCCTCTTATTACAGCAGCACTAAAGTTAGGCAATAATGGCTCATTAAACTATTTATACAAATATTTCTTATGAACAATTTAATTATCAAAATAATAATAATAACACCAACAACAATAAAAAGAAGTTGACATCCTCTTAAAGATTTGAGATCAAATCTCATTAAGGTTTCAGACAAGACAAATCCAAAGGTTGGTGAGCCTAATCAATAATCATTTACTTGACATATAATTAAAAATTTTTATAAGTATAGATTAAGAAGTAAAATGACATTTTCTTCATTTTTTTGCTCTAATTAACACTCCATCGATTAAATATATAAACCATTGCGAGGTCAAAATGAAGACAAAATCTTCCAGTAATCTGTAAGATTTTGTTTAAGTTACTAGTGAATTTATTTTTTATTAAGTTCCTATGCATTATGTAAAAGCAAAATCTTCATTTCATATTGTAATTAGAAGTGTGAGTGAAAATGCAAAAAGGAAAGCAAAGTTATTAATTCTACCAAGACACTCGAGACGATCGAGTTAATCTAAATCAATCAGAACTCATTGAATCAATCAGAATAATATTTTTTTAATTTTATTTTAAAAATTAAAATAATATTATTTAAAAAAAAAAATTTTTTTTTTAATACCAAATAGATTTGATCGGGTCATGATTAACATGTTGAGTCAATCTTTTAATCTAATTTTTTTTTTTAAACTCAACCAAGATTAAAAACCGAGTTCCAAATCGATTTATTATACCGAACTGAATTTAATAATTATGACAAAAAAAAAAAAAAACACGCAATAAGAAAATCCCTCATTTGTTGTGTAGCATTTTGCTTCAAAAATCAGACATTTATGTTTCTAAAAAAATTCACCATAAATTTGCAAGTAATTAACGAAAAAACACAGCAAGATAAACGTGAAAGGAAGCTAAAACTTAGAACACTACAAAATGAAAGAAATCAACGGAAGAAAAAAGGGCAATATAGTCAAATAAATACGCATAGACTTGGACATTGATCGGTTGCATGGTCAGAGAAATGGTGCTGCAGTGCTGGCTACCACCTCTTCAACGGATAGCATGTGAATATTTGTAACTACACCGACTTTCACTTGCGAAACAAATAATTATATACACTTGTATTTTCTGTGTATTTATTATTGTGCTGGAAGAGTTTCTAAAAAGTGATTTTTTAATATTAAAATTATATTTTTTTATTTTAAATATTAGCATTTCAAAATTATTGAGAAATACTTAAAAAATATATATATTAACTTGATTTTTTTTAGATGAAAAATAATTTTAAAAGCATTTTAAAAAAAAAAAATAAATATAATATTAATTTTAATCCATTAATGTTATTTGATAATGTGGTTCAAGGTGTCTTAAAAGTAAATTCAAATTTGATGGGTGATGTATGCATGATTTTTTTTTAAGTCTTTTGGATTGATATTAGAGTTGATTAATATGGTGTACAATGTTTTTTAAATTGAAAATACATTAAATTAATTTTTTTTTTTATTTTTAGCATTGACACATTAAACCATAAAAAAATATTTTAAAAGCATTAATTTGATTTTTTTCATACAAAAAAAAAATTAAAAAAGCATAAACTTATATCTTTTATATTCTAAAAAATATAACATATCATATTCTTCAAATTTAAATCATTAATTTTAAAATCAACATTTATAATTTTTATTTTAACCATTGATTTTGAATTCAATAATAAAGATCAAGGAAGATATCGTATCAGGTTCTTAGAAGCATACGAGTAGCTAAATCCAAGATTAGGACTTGAATTTGAACTTTATACTATGTTTTATGATTACTAATAGACTACAAGTTGATTGGTGTAAATAAAAGCCCCCCTTTTTTTTCATTTTTTTTTATGTAGCCAACCTTGACAAATTAAGAATCACAAATCAAGGAAGACAATCTCTCAATAAGAACCCTAATTCTGGTTTTTATTACTGAATAATCCCTCTCGAATAGTCTCTTTCTCCAAAAACGATTACAGCTTTTGAAATAGGTTTGAAACCGAAAGAAGAATCAGAATTCTTAAATATATAAGATAAAAAAAATAAAATCCAAAATTAAGGCTGAGAATCCGAAGATGATTGGTCTCCTCGCTTATTATTTTTTGAGATTGCAGTTCGAGGATTACATTTTGGGGTGGTGTTTAGACTTGTTCTCTTCACATTTGATTCTTTCAAGAAGAGAGCTAAATGGCAAGAAAAGAAAGAATTATGGACGAGGAATTCTTGATGATGCATTCTATTTCTTCTAATATGGACTTAGTTATTCACATTTACTCCAAGATACACGTGGAAATTTCTGATTCTTTGAATAAACATCTTGATCCTTTCAAGAAGAGAGCTAAATGACAAGAAAAGAAAGAATTATGGACGAGGAATTCTTGATGATGCATTCTATTTCTTCTAATATGGACTTAGAGACTTGTTCTATTCACATTTACTCCAAGATACACGTGGAAATTTCTGATTCTTTGAATAAACATCTTGATTCTTTCAAGAAGAGAGCTAAATGGCAAGAAAAGACAGAATTATGGACGAGGAATTCTTGATGATGCATTCTATTTCTTCTAATATGGACTTAGTTTTGGGGTGGTGTTTAGACTTGTTCTATTCACATTTACTCCAAGATACACGTGGAAATTTCTGATTCTTTGAATAAACATCTTGATCCTTTCAAGAAGAGAGCTAAATGACAAGAAAAGAAAGAATTATGGACGAGGAATTCTTGATGATGCATTCTATTTCTTCTAATATGGACTTAGTTAGACTTGTTCTATTCACATTTACTCCAAGATACACGTGGAAATTTCTGATTCTTTGAATAAACATCTTGATCCTTTCAAGAAGAGAGCTAAATGACAAGAAAAGAAAGAATTATGGACGAGGAATTCTTGATGATGTATTCTATTTCTTCTAATATGGACTAAGTTTCTTGGTTGGGAAGTAAAATCCCACGGAAAAAAATTTGAAAATATTCAGAATGCCAATCAATGATCTCGTATAACAAAAATGCTTTCCTCTAAAAAGCATTCTCTTGTCACTTCTAGGTAGGCCATGGGAGAACATTCAACAAGTAGTCTAGAATGAGCCCTTCTACATCAATAATGCTAACACAATGAGGGAACCGTTTCAGGCCATCTAATCAGCTGTTGAAGATAGCCATACCATTTTCGCGGTTCATTGGCTTTTATAATAACCTGCTGAGGGACTTTATAAGTGCTTTCAAGTTACGTCTTGTAGCCTCATCACCCGTGAATCCCAGAATATCAGAGCTTATATTCTGATATGGTTGAAGAATACACAGAACAGGGATAAAAATAATTAGACAACAGCACTCATGATTTCTGCATTATCGGAAAACGGAATAAGTTTCAGATTAAGATCTCACCTCAATGTTTTTCATAGTGAAAATCAAACTGTAAATGGACTTTTGAATCAACTCAGTGTTCTCTGGTGTCATAATGGATGTATGTGCCCTTCTGAGGAAAAAAGAAGGTCTAAAATTATGAGCTAGCGAAAAAAAGTAGGATAAAGATGCAGCAAACCTAGATTTCCATATAAAAAAAAAAAAAAACACCACCACTTTGTTTCTTTTGGGTCATATTTGGATTTTTCATGTAGGTCGCCATCATATTTGAGTGTTAAAATGGTAAACGTGAGACATCAATAAACATTCTAAGGAAAAGTGTTTGGGACAATTTACCTTAAATCTTCAGAGGCTTGTGATAAGTTTCTGGTTAAATCCTCAACTTCCTTTAGCAGGCCACTATCACGAACCTCAGACAGCAAAGGATGAATATCTTCAGTCATGGCTTTAATCTGAGACATCACTACATCAAAATCAAAGCATGCATGGATAAAAGTTAAACGTTGACAACAAACATGGAACAATTTCAATCACGCAGAAGGCAAAGTACATGCACAGGATACATGCACTACCTTATACCAATCAATGTCCAAATTGCCTACCTGTCAAAGATCATAAGGCATATATGACAATCATGCAGGAGTTTCAGTGATATGGAATGAGTTCATCTTTAAGTTTTCTGGTTAGATGAAATGTTGCACTCTCACATTCCATAATGTAGTTCACTCATTTACAGGGTAATTACAAATTAATGGCCGACAACTGTAAACCTGAATAGCGTTGTCATTCACAGGATTCTATTTGATCATTCAAATGAACAAGCAAGAAACTAGATGGTTCCTGAACACCTAAACTGTAAATGAAGTTTCTTAAAAGTTTTACAAACCCAATGCTCAAGTTAAATCCTTCTTTCTTTTCATCAAAATTTTAAGTAGTGAAATATTATCATCAATTATGCACTTCTTTGGGTCCTAAGGGTGCCCCAGCAAATTCTTTGAACGGATTGGCTCTCATGCAGCATATTTTATTAAGACAAATGAGGTCTGCAGAAATTTCACTAGACAGCAGGTGAAATTTAACTAGTATGAGAAGAAAGCCTTCACTTTCATAAGAACCATGTTGATGATTGCAAAACTGAGACAGTTATTTAATTAAAAAGTGCATTCATGACAATATGTTATCCATCGAAACTAGAACAAAGCATAGGTAGGGCACATCAAACCTTTGTAAGCAGTGGCTTTGTCTCTTCAATAACAGCAGCAGCACGCTCAGCCAATGAATAGCTCTTGGCAACACCAATTTCCTCTACTTCTCGTCCAATACGAGTGAATATCCCAACCAAGGCATCCAAACTCACCCCTTGATGTCCCTTTAATTTTTGCCTATCACAAACAATTAGACCTTCTTTAACACATTCAGCATCAAGAGGTCCAACAGAAGGTGTTGGAATTGGATCACGAGGAGTGATATCAATCATCGTTTCCATGAGAAGACCAGACTGGTTCACCTCAATCAGTGAATTTTTAGGTATGAAAATTTTATCATCCTCAACCTGAAAAATACAAGGGAACACATTTGACTAAAAACAAAACCACAAACCTCAGCATTTATATGTCAGGAAGAAACACAAAAATAAAAATAAAAATAAAAATCATTAATCTAACCTCCACAACAGCCTCTATACTCTTCAAGGAAGGATTAACACGGATAACTTCACCAACAGCGACCCCTCTAATCCTAACCTGTGTTCCTGTGCAAATACCACTAGCTTGAGCAAATTCAAGCACAGCCGTGTACTTCCTGAATTTAGACCGCAATAGAAACCCCCTCAACCAAGCCAAACTGAGTGCAACAAGCACTGCACCAGACACAAGAAACAACCCAACACCACTTTCCCAAATGCTCCTCCGACCAAACCCAAAATCACTTAATGGCTTCAATGTTTGCCTCCAGATATTACGAGGAACCTCCAAAATAACTGCAAGTGCATTCATTTTCTCCGAAGAAGAGGGTGGTTGTTGGCTATGTCCTGTATCTGCTGACTTAGCTCGCACCCCCATGAATTTCTTTTGTGGTCTTGCCGGAAGAAAAGGCAACAAGTTTGAAGAACTATGAGATACATTAATCAATGATGACGAAGATAGCATAGGAGGACAGTTTGAAACCTGGACTAATGACTTCCCAACCATCTTTCTGCACAATCACAGCTCAATGAAAGCTTTTATGACAATGCCCCACAACAATGGTACGAGTTGATATCCTCAACAAAGACTTATCCTTTAACCAAGTTTTGAACTAAAATTTACTCTCATAACATTCTTCAGTAGCTGAAATCTCCACCAGTCCAATTAAGGCAACTACAAAACAAAACCCTTTTATGTGTTTCCCAGAAATAAATAATCAATCATAAATTTTGCAAATTTCTATTCGAGTAAACTAAAATACCAAAACAACAAAGCAAAGTTCTAGTCTTCAACTCATAGAGAAACCCTTTCTTTTCATTTCCCACTTTCTCTCAGCAGCCAAACAGATATAGCCATTCAATTACCAATCTTAAGCACTGATCATTCTCTTCATAACTACATCTTCACCAACCATACACTCAACGTAAGATTCCACTACAAAAGAATAATAGAATAAATTCTCAATTTGAAAAATCACAAACTGAGTTATTCAAATTTCAACCAGTTAAACAAAACCCATGATTCAAAATTTCAACTTTCCTTTACAAGTCAAAGCATTTTCTCAGTCACCAAAGACTAGTGCACATATTGATAAAAGCAAGGCGGGTATATACACACACAAAATTAAAGAAGGAAAACAACTTACCTTAGAGAGCTGGGTTTTTCTTTTTACTGATATTATAAGAATCTGAAGTGAGAGAGAAAGAGATTAGATCAAAGAGACAACAGGAGTATATGTTATTCAAACATGTGGAAAAAGAGAGAAACGTTTGATTCGCATGAAGATTTGTTTTCAAAGTATTCTGCTGCATTTTTTTTTATATATAAATATATTAAAATAATATTTTTTTATTCTTTAAATTTTATTTTTAATATTAACATTTTAAAACAATCTACACATATAAAAAAGTAATTTTAAATAATTAAATAAAATTTTAAAAATTAATGTTTGCTATAGTAATATCTCATAAAATTAATGTTTGAAAACGATATTTTAAAAATATTCAGATATTAACACAAACTTTTATTTTTATTTTGTCTTTAGCATACCTTTTTTTTTTTTTTTCCTTCCAAAAACTTTTGACATAGAATATCCTTTCATTCTCGACCTGCATCAATCACTGTCAAGACATTCTTGTTTTTTTTTTTTTTTTTTTTTTTTTTAAGGTATGTTATTAAACATTTCTTTTTTATATCATTTTAAATAAATATTTTTTTTTTATAACGAAGAAAAATATTTACGTAACAAGAATGATTTCTAACTTAAGCAAAAAAATAGTTAAGATTGCTAATTTAATTTATTTATATATGTATTTTAAAGAGTATAATTGACTTCAATTATATTATTTAATATTTTATTCCAAATAAAAAAATTATAATAAGTTATTAATTAAATTCAAATTTTTTATAGACTATTTAGAACTCTCCAAATTAAATTCAATTTGAAATTTTTAATGAAATTTCATTGTTTAGAATTAGTCAAAAATTGAATACCAAATATAATTTAATCTTTAAGAATAGGAGCAAAAATAAATTAGAAATCAACCTTTTAATTTACTACAAAATTTAATACAAAAACAAGTTTTTAAAAATTTCTTATTGCTTTATGATATTTGTGTTGGGCGGCATTCCATGTTGATGGTGTTTGGGGTGAACACTTTTATGTTGTTGTAATAGGGATTAGTTTTATATTCGTGTTGTTGGCTTCTATTTTGTCTATCTACGATATGTTGCTTTTAAGGTTATTTGCTGCTGGTATTTTTGTTTTTATTATTGCTTTGCTGTTGTAGGGGATTCTATTACTACTTGTGTGCTATGTGGATTTAGACCAAAGCATGCAATTAGTTGTGTCCAAATATGTTACGCTTTCATGTTTGGGGAGGGTGGCTTCTGGGAAACGTGCATGGGTAGGTGTGATTTGGATAAAGTAAAAAATCTTGATACATCATTGTTAGATGGTTTTGCTGTGGATTTTTGTTTTGCTTTTAAGGTCTTTGCGCATATTCTGAACTTAAAGGCCACTTAAACACCACTAAGGGTCTTCCTAGAGCAAGGTTAAAGTGATTTGATCTGTTCATAATTGTTTTTTGCAAGGTTCATATTCTCTTTTCTTTCAAGCTTTGGTCTTTGTTAATTGCACTGTCAGTTCAGTTATAATTGATTGTTTAATTGGTTTGCCATTTGTTTTTTGAGGCCAATTTTATTTGTTGTTCATGTGTTCCACAAGAGCCTTTGGTCATCTTTGATTGGCCATCTTTTAAACTTCAGAACCCTTATGCTCTTTGCATCTTGGTAGCACCTAAAGTGCAATCTTGGTTAGTAAAGGAATAACAAAATGTTTAACTTAACCAACCAATCATTCAAAGCAATGCGTTAAACTTAAAAAAACATTCCATGTTGCACTAAATGAATGATTGAAATCAAAAGGGTAAGCTATGAAAAGAACAAATGTAAATTGCAACACAAATTGGCCAAATACATAAATATGGGAATTTAAAGCACAAATTTGATGACCATAAAAAAAGAAAAAAACACAGCAGGAACAATTTTCAAAACAAATGAAAAAACAGAGAAGCTGGTCACACAATCCAACAAAGCAAAAAAGAGAAAACCATTAATCTTCCAGATCATAAATACTTACACATACAAGCAGAGTAAAGCAAGCAAGTTTTAATCTCAACAACGTAACAACCCAACCAAAAAAAAAAGCCTAGAAAAGCTCAACAAATTTGCTAAAAACAGAGGCAACACACAAATTAAGTATGGTGACAATACAATGCAAGAAGGGAAAAAAAACAAAGCAAAGCAAATAGAGTAACGTATACAAGTAAAAGTACAATGAAACGCAAGGAAAGATAAAAATAAGGCTAGCCACCCTGCAAATAATGAAAGAAACAAATGCAAATTCCAACATAAAATAACATTAAACACCAACTAAATCTTGCAGAAAAAACCAACATTAATGTAGAAGTTGTGTATGAAAAGCACTGCGACATGAATGTTAAAAACAACTAAACAAAAGAATGACAAAAACATGAGCTAACCTTGGTAATAGAAATAATCTAACTGAAGGGCAACAAGTTCAACACAAAATATGCCACACATGCAACATTTAAAAACATATAGAATCTGAATGAAATAACACCCCAAAAAATACATCCGAAAAAAAAACTAAACAAAGATAACAAGAAAGGCAATGGACAGAGAGAAAAAAAGACTAAATTGATGGTGCAACAACCAGCAAGAGAGCAATGTAGGGAAAAAAAAAAAAGAGTGCAACATCCAATGGCCAAATAAATGAACAGACTTTAATATAAGAGAAACAAAAAAAGAAATTCAATAACCTATTGGAAACCTCGAAACCCACCTGCAAGAAATACAATTGCCATGTAACTCTTTAGAAATGATCATTTCACCGCTAAAAAATAGCCAAAAAAAATTCCAAAAACATCTCTAGTAGAAGTCCATCACATGCATTGAGATAGATAAAGTAAAAGAAAAGGCATTTGGTTGTGAACTAAAAAGGAATAGGGAAATTTTAATTTTTGGTCAGACAAAAAACAGAGCATAATTGTTTCACAATGGATCACATGCAAAAAGTGCAGAATATTATCTCTAACAAACGTGACACTATTTCTCAAGCAAACCACAACAGCTCTTCCAATATTGTAGAGAGGCCAATTGTAATAGTAAACATGTGTTATTAATGATGTCACTGCCCACTTATTTAATGCACAAATTGACAACAAATACAGGCTAAAGAAAGGGTACTACCCTACTTATTTAATAATGCACAAACCAAAAAAAAGAGTATACAAGTTGAAGTAAATGTTAGAATCCACGATTGCATGAGTATGAATGAACAATTTTTTCACAACATGATATAGTTTTTTTTGTTAATTAGCTTCCTCAAAATACTTTTTTGAGAGAACCTCTTAGAATAAAAAAAAAGATAATGTTAATTATTATAGAAAATAAAATAAATCAAGTTTTCTTTCATCAAACATGTGAAATTCAATTGAATTCAAATTAAACACCATAATTGAATTGAATTATAATAAAAATTGAATTTTAAAAAATCTTTTATGAATTGCATTCAATTCAACAAATAATTTGGTTTCAAACAATATATTAAAAAAAAAATTCATTTCGTTTTGATACAAAGAAATTTAATGAGAGTTTCAATTTTCTTATTAAGTTAAATATCTGTCTTCATTTTTCTTATTAATGAGATGGTAGAGTTAAAAATTGATTAAAAATTATTATTTTTTAAAATAATGATATGATAATCATAGAGTTATTATTAATAATTAGTAGTTAAAGAGACATAATAATCATAATACCATTGTATATCACTGTAAAAACGAGCAATTACTCTATCCTTCTCTAACGATGAAGTATTTTTTAAACTTAATTTATTTTAGAAGGAGGATTTGAAATTGATAAACTCCTAGTAAGTGTAGAAAACTCATTAACCAAAACTAAAACCCCTTAATAAAACATTATAACTCTATGCAAAAAAATACAATTCACTTAAACAGAATAAAAATGATTTTATTTTTACTCTTTTATAATTTTTAAGGATATTGAAATCTTTTCACATAACTTATTTGTTATTTTTAAATTGACTAGGAATAAGAAAATATTTTTTCATTTTAATTACACAGTAAAATAACTAGAATATCATTGGAAAAAAAAAAAACAAAACTTGGCATTTGAGAGATATTTTTGTATTTTTATAATAACTTTTTATATCATTTCAAAACCTAAATCTCATTTTTTAAAAAATAAAATAATTCAACCCCACATCAAAACACACCAAGTTTAATTCCTTCGAGCTAAAATATGAAACCTTGTATCAAGGCAATGATGGGTTTTTTATAACAGAAACGAATAACAAGCAAAGGTAGCAAGAACTCCTTGTCAAACCCATTATTAACTCCACATTAATCAAATCATTGGATAGTTCATAATATACTTTCAATAGTTTATTCTTCTTACTTTTTCCTGTAAAATAGCACTACGGAAGAAGTCTCTCCATTTCTCACACTCCTTTCATGAACAAGAGCTCTTTTTTCTATTATTATTATTAGTACTTAGTAGTAGTATTTTTTATTTATTTTAGATATCGAGTAGCTTGATGTGACTGTAAATCATGAACTATTAATCCAAAATTTAATTTAAATCAGGTTTCACTTTGAATATTAAAACGATATGTTTTTTTTTTTAAATTATAGTTTAGATTGACTTATTAATCCACACAACTATGGTTATGGTTTTTTGAAGTGAATTTTATCCCTTAAGGCCTCAGGGTTTCTACACATTATCCATGAATAAATCCTCCATGTCTTAAGGCCCTTCCACTCCTATTACAGTCCAATCTCCAACCTCTATCCTCATTTGCTGTTTGCAAAACATGACACAACTTTTGACCCTTTGCCTGCAAGTTCTAACCCGACCAACTCCAACCCGAACTTGGGGGCACCAACTCACAGCCCGATTTCAGTTCATGTTCTGATTTTTTTATTTTTTTTTTTTTTTTTTCTCAGAACCCAGAAATCGATGTTAGTTTTTGCACATGAAGCTATCACCCGAAATTGGCGTTACCATGCAACCCCAAAGTGATACCCGAGTTAGTGCTTGTTTGTACCCAAAGTTGGTGTTTCCAAGTCGAGTTATTACCCGAAAATGCTAGGTTATTGCCCGAACTTGAAAAGTAATTACCCGAAATGGGTGTTCACTGGCCAAGTCGTGACAGGTTATGACCCAAACATCGCAAGTTTTTACCCGAAATCGGCAAACTGTTTTCCCCCCCTGAAATCTGTGCCTCCACGCAAGTTATTTACCCAAAAATCGCATGTACAAGCCATGCAATAACTCGAAATCAGTGTTGCCATCTGAAATTGGTCTTTGCACACAAAAATGATACTTGAAAGTAAGTGTTAATACTAGCTATTTAACATGTGATTTATAATGGGTTGTATTTTTTAGTAAAAAATTTAATTTGTAGGATTTTCTTATTTTTGTTAATTTTTAAACACATGTCACATGAAAAAAAACATTAACAATGACTAAATGACATATCTTTTCCATTTATTTTTAAATTTTTTTTATTCCTCATTAACAAATCGACCTTACTGGAAAAATATACAATGACGCTTAAAAAAAAAAAAAATTAGAATCAAAATGAATTTTTTTTTTCAACATTAAAGTTTTGGCCACGCCGTTTAGAGTTTGGTTTAATAGCAAGTTATTACCCGAAATTGACATTCCCTCGGAAAAGTATCACCCCAGATTATGCTATGTGAAGCACTTGAAACACGGAACTGGTGATTGAACAAAATTGAAAGAAAAAACTACAAACGTTTGGAAAAATCTCAGGGTGACATTAACTACCAAATGATCCACAGAAACTTTATCATAATGAAGCGCCAAGCCAAAATCCAATACTAAGTATTTTAACCATGAAAATAGAACACAAAATAGGAAAATTCTTGTTCATATCTCTCCTAGAAATCAGCCGACAAGCGTGGACCGGACAGCTATCTTTCACAGATCTTGAACACTCAAACCTGCAGTGGCAGAAAATAACATGATGGAATTAGAGAAACAGATTACCTATCATAAACAAATGGAAGAAACAACAATAAAAGTATCTGGCTATCTTGAGATAATAATCGACGCAGATGCATACATGCCTAGTTTTTTTTAGGACTGTCTCTTCACGTTCTTTCTTTTTGGTTATTCTATCTAAAGATTTAGGCTGCGTATTTCATAGTCATGACACTAGGAGAAGCATGGAACAATGAATCACTGAAAAATAACTTCTTAAGGAAGATTTTTTGATGACTGACCTGGAGGAAGAGATTGTTTCAACTTGTCTGCCTTCTCAGGGTCAAAGACACAAAGAGTGTAGAGGTACTTTGAGCAGCGAACTTTGAACTTGACCACATCTCTGCTCCTCTTGATCTTCACAGAGCGTGCATCTTTCCTTCTGGCAGTAAGAAGGAAATCCTTGATCTCGTGGATCTGCTTAGGCTGTGTATCAAGGACAGCAAACAAGGACAGAATGATTGAATAAATCAACAAATAAAAAGGTGTATCAAATCAAATATCACGTGACATGATTGACAACACTAGATTAAGTACATCCAACACTCTTGCAACCATTCACAAAAACCAGAAGAAATCACTCAAATATCTTTCAATGTAGAAGAATGGACAAAATCACCAACCGATACATACAGATTTCAAGCTCTATTCAGTGACACTCGAGATTAAGCAGCTGAAAAAACTAATTCACAATTACGCAAAAGGTATCAGTTTTAAATGAGAGAAGAGGTCTGCCTATAGCTTAGGAGCAATTCTTCCTTTTTATAAGAAATAATAGGACCACAAAACCATTCATGGAAACAAAAATAACAAGGCAAAAAATGCACTCAAATTACCTCAAGACTACACCCTGTTTTTCTATCTCCATTTCCAGGCTCTCCTAAAATAGACAACTTCCACTGACCATCTAATTAGTAACCACCCTGGCTTTCAAGAAATTGTACCTTAGACTACATTGTCTTCTCAGTTCCACCCCAGTTCCCACCAGTTTTAGTTCCCTCAGTAAAACATTAAAAATATAGCATAAGAAACTACCTTCAATAATCACATAGAAAAATCTGCTTTAAAACCTACCTGACGATAGACAAAGCTAAGAGTACAAAAATGAAAAAATTCCATAATACATACCAAGTAATATAACTTTCTTTTCCACACATACAGCTACTATTCACATTAACTAGTCACCAACTTCCTTCTCTTCAGATCCAACTACAACTTCAATTTTTCTTGGTTTCATCCCTCACACTTGTAAAAATCAAGAACCCAACAAACAAGCCTAAACACAATGATTAAAAAGTCCAAAACTTACTCATATTCTTAACCCAAGTTTCAATCTTTCAAAACTGTTTTTTCACCATTAAAAACACAGATAGCAAGAAGAAACATGACCATTTAAAACACAGCATCCTTAAAAATAAAAACACAGATGAACCCATCCTTCTGTCTAACAACCAAGAAACATGATCTCTACAATAACCAAGCAAAAAAACGCAAGAGATATGGAGAGAGGTTAAAAGGGTATTACCATTTTGAGTTTTTCAGAGTCTCTGAGAGCTCTTCGTCTTTGCTGAAGTCTCAGCACTCCCCAAACCCTAGCTCTGTTAAGGTGGATAGATATAAATATATATATGGTGAGTTACAATTATCACTTGCCTTTAAACCCTAGAAAATTTATTGTGTTTGTGGACTGTTTTGGCCCTGTACAGTTGATTTTATTACGCCAGTGGTTATACTTTCGGGCTTCTAACTTACTAGGCCTCTGCCGTCTGACCCAAAGGCTTTAAGTAGTTGAATTGTAGGCCCAAACTTAATAATAAAAAACATTACGAGGTGTTGAGTAGGGATCCGAAGGAAACCGGTTCTGGTCCGCTCCAAATATCTTAATTTTACCCGACCAGATAGAGATTAAGGGGAGGATGGGCTTTTGTGCCCTAATCTATATCCATGCAGTTTTTAATTTTGTTAAATCATATTACACGTATTAAAAATATAAATATTGATTGATAATATCATTGTCTAAGAAATAAAAAAAAAAAAAAGTTGAATTAGAAAACCCAGACTAATAAAAAACATCATGGAATTAAAAAAAAAAAGAGGAGAGAATTTATATATAACTTTTCTTAAAATATAATACATGAAAAAAAAAAAGAAATTAAAAGATAGAATGTAATCATGAATAATTGATCAGGAGATAGGGATACAATCCATAAGAAAACAGAGTGAAAAGGAAAAATGTGCCATTGACCGGATTTGATTGATGAATAATTGAGATACCATGAAATCACACAAATATTGTAAAAAATTTGACAAAAAAATCTTAGATTTTTAATCCTTTACTAAAACTTAACATGAATCCCCAAGTTGTTCATAAGCATGCTTTTTTTTTTTTGTCAAATATTTTGAAATTCTTATAATATTATTAGCTTTCACTTTATCTATATATTATGATATTATTAGCTTCTTTTTATAGTTAAGATGATAAAATTTAGGATAGGATCTTGTGTGTCATTTTTCTCTTGTTTTGGTAGTGTGGTATACTTGTCTAATCAAATGTGCATGTACAAAATTGTAATTTGTTATTATGTATATGTTCCTTTTGATAATGTATGCTTTTTAATTATTTTGACTCTTAACCCAACTCAAGTTTTATAATAAAATCAACTTAGAGTTAATCTTGTTGACCTTTTTAAAATCTAGTTTGATTTTAAAATTTTTATTCTTTAAATTTTAAAAATTAAAGTAACGTTGTTTTATTGGACTCGAGTTAATCTGCATCAATCTATCTAATTTATAACTTGAGTCCTGATAAAGATTGAGGGTAAACCGTGTTTGATAATTTTAGTTATTATGAATGAATATGAATAATGTGAAGTGATAGAAATCTAGGGGCAAATAATTGCAATAATTTTTTTCTATTTATTCATAATATATATGAATATGAATTATGTGAAGTGAAGAAATCTAGGGGCCAATAATTGCAATATATTTTCCTATTCATCCATGAAATATAGATGCATGTCTCTAACCTTCACTTTCAATTTGCCTCCGATTAATTTGGTGAATGATTGTGAAAGAAAAACTTTGAAAACATCTCTTTTGACAAGAGATGGGTAGTGGTCCGTGCGGGGGCTGATTAGAAAAAAGATTAGACACGCATTCACATTGACAACCTTTTTATTTTGGTGGATTCAATAATCGATATATTTTAAGTGAATTTTTATATTTATAAAAAAATATATATGACGTGAATATTTGCTATAGCATAAAAAAATTACTGTGAATTATAATAATAAAAAAATATTTTTAAACCTTCTTCAAATTAAGTCAAAAGATTAAGTTTAGGGTAAAATAGTTTTTTCTATGATTTATTTATTATTATTTTTTTAGTGAGGGTACGAACTACAAACATATTTTCATCTTTTTTTTTTTAATGAAAAACCTCTATTGTCCTTAAAAGAAAAAAATTCATATATTTGGTTACTAGGGTTTTTTTTTTTTAGAATCATGTGTTTTGTACAGTTTAATTACTGACTTACCCTTTATGCCACAATTAATTAAGCCTTGTTTTGGAAGCATTTTCATATATATTTTCATTATTCTCAGCACCGTAAAATCATGAAACCAACCTTATTTTAGAATTTATTTAGGCTTTGTTTAGGGGCAATTAGTTTTGTGTTTCCACATAGTTTTTTTTTTTTAATTATAAGCACGTTAGTTAATAGTTAAATTGATCTTTTAAAGTAATTTAAAAATAAAAAAATAGAAGCTATCATGTGCGTGGGAGAGGTTGCCACGCTTTGGTGCTCGTGCACCTTTATATGACGACTAATGTTTTTTTTTTTCCAGCATGTTGCTTTTAGGTAGAACAATTGTCACCGTAAAAAGCTTTTTTTTTTTTTTTTTTCCTTTCTCTTTGCTCTCTCCTTCCTTGTGAGGCATTTAAAATTTAGAACAGTCTTATTGTTTGTGTGTATTTGTGGTACTCGTTATTTTTTGATTTGTTAATTTTTATTCTTGATTTTTTTGTAAGTTTTTTTTAATTTTTTCAATTGCACCCTTCAATTTAGAATTATATTTTTCAAATTTGATTTGGTTCTTTTTTTTTATTCATTTTTTCTTGCCTTTTTTTTTTTTTGATAAACTTTCAATTGATTTCAATCTTATCCTTTAATCAAGATTTTTAATTTTTTTAGATTTTGTCCTCATTATTTCTGGGTGGTTTTTTCTTTTAATTTATTTTTCTGAAATTTATTTTTATTTTTTAATTTATCTCTACAAATTCAAATTATTTATATATATTTTTTTTTTTTTCAAATTTAATTCTTTTTTATTCTTCAAATTTTTTTTATATATTAGTTGGTAATTAGTCGTACTCAAACTTCAATATCCAAGCGTTCAAACGACATTGTATCCACGACAGGGAGACATTCCTTGGAAAGAATAAATCAAGAGTTTCAAAAATGAAATAGCACACATGAGCTATAATTGTAATCTACTTTAGCTAGCTAGGCATGAAAAAGTCTCACCCTATATATCAACTAAGTGAGAGGAAATTATTCCATCAGTGCTGCTTTTTCTTTGACATGTAAGTGGTATTAATAAAATAACATTACATTATTATTTTAAAATAAAAAAAATAAAAATAAAAAGAACATATAAATATTTTTATTTTTTTTAAGTATAGAAAAAAATTATTTCAAAGACACATTTATTTTTATTCATTGGACTCCACAAAAAGAAGTGTGTCAAAAGCCTATCACAATCCCACAATCGGATCTGCATGTATTAGAATGGTGTTAATTGAACTTACATGGATACTCGAAATCTCAAATGTATAATATATTATTTTTCTTATGAAAAAACCCTAAGATCTTTATTGAAACATACAATATCTCATATATGGATTTCATGAAATATTGTTACATTAGGCAATTCCCATTTATCTGTTAATACGATATGATCCGTAATGTTATTGGTATGTATTAACATAATGTTTTTGTTAATATATTTATGGATAAATTGTATCATCCATGTAATTATATTTATAAAAATTTAAATGTTATTATACTATTTAATTTTTTTTTATTTTTTTATAATTTTCTAAGTATATCCCAATAATATATTCCCGTCGATGGTTTTTAATGAAAAAATTAGATAGGTAAATATTATCATAGTATATTAACAAAAAAAAATTGTTGGTATTTTTATTTATATTTATTAATTTTGTGATAGTTAATTTTGTTACATTAGGCAATTCCCATTCCTCAACAGAGATCATCGCACGCATTTGATCCTATACAACATACCTATCGAGTTCCCATACTGAATCTATGTCCATATCGAAACTCAAGATTAATTCGCATGGGGCTATATATACTTATTGTTTTAATTAAATCTTTTCCATGACAAAGATTCTAGCTAACCCAAGCATCCAGCTAGGAGAACCAACACGCAAGATCAGCAAACCAAAGCTATCAAACCTATTCCTTCCTATGACTGGTTTAAGTTCTGAGTTATGAAATAAAATAAGTTAAACCATATCGATCCGTGTATTTTTATTTTTCAAAGTAAAGACATATTATTTTGTATTTTTAAAAAATTAAATATATTTTAGCTGATTTGATTTTATTACGAGTTGACCATGTCATACTGGATTAATTTTAATTTGAGAGTCAATTTAAATTAGATATCGGGTCAAATCAACGAGTTACCAAATTTATCCATCGATCAAGTCAGGTCAATAACACTGTAGCAAGCAAATTATTTGAAGAAGTTCTTATTATGTGTCCAAGCGTGTTTGACGGCAAGTGTATTTGTGTGAATGGGTTCTTGAAGAGAGTAGTTGAAGGTGAAAAATGGGAGAGGTCCTAGCTATCTAAATCAAGAAAAGTTGTTTTCCACTATATAATGTTGGCCTAAAGTTTGTACACAAAAGTATGGCAATTTAAAGGCAAATATGCTATTCAAATCACTAGACATGAAAGCAAACATGGGATCTGCTTGGTTCTCATCTGTTTGCCACCAAGGTCTCTTCCTGGTCCCTTTTCCCTTCCTTTATGTCAATTTATGCATATATTTCCTCACAAATATGTCCTCTCTTTTATCCCTTTTCCAATAGCACAGTTGCTCTTCATTTTTGTGACTCATCATACAGAAAATAACAAAGGAAAACAGGTTCTCTGAAAAAAACAGAACCCCCGTCTAACCCTTTTGCATTAAATGATAAGAAATTGTTTTTATGATATGCATATCGAAAATCCAAGCAATAGATTAGGTTAAGAGTGACATGAAATTAAAAAAATCTGACCTAATTTAGATGTTCAAGAGACTGCGGCCACACACTGCCGTCCTTTGCATAGCTGGTGAAATCTCGTATTAGTATAGTATTTCTGGGCTAATTCTCATTAGCAAGACAAGCACTTGTCATCTACTTGCCAATAAAATAACCTGAGTTGGGTAAGAAAGTTTCTAATTAAATATCAAATGGCAATCATGGTAGCCACAAAGCATCAAATATCATCACAGGGAAGAGAAGATTCTTATGTTGATTTTGGGACAAATAATTTAATAAATTAAGTATATTCATGCATCATTGAAAATGTCATCTCCTAGCTACTCTCCAAATTGGTGATGTAGGGATATGCTCATTGCCACCATGCAGATAAGTTCTATTAGTTTAATCTTTTTTGGACCCAATAAACTATAGGGTACTTGGATTCGTTATCATGATGTCATTTATTTAAAACTTATAAATGATCACATTAATGATATTTAACCCTAATGTGCAAAAAATAGATAAAATAATAATAATAATTCATTTAGGTGTTTAATCTTATACCTCAATTAACATACTTAAAACCCATTGACTTGTAGCTTACTTTCTTTGGTTCATCAGAAGGTTTGTTGGATCTTAAAGCTATTTAACGAGGGACCATCCTTTTCCATTAGACTATGTGTGTTTAGTAATATTGTGTAAAGTGTTTTATATAATATATATATATATATTTTTTTTTTTTTAATTTTTATGTTATTATGTCAAACTATAAAAAAAAATATAAAAATATTATTTTGATTTTTTTTATATAAAAAACAATTTTAAAAAACAAAAGCTCTCACAGGCACTTCAAGAGATCTTGGATTCGATCATTTTTTTTTATATAAAAATAAAATATAAAACAATCAAACATTTATCTTTTCATTTAAAAAAATCAAATCCATAGATCAGAGGCTTAGGCATTAATAAATGGGTGCTCTTGCAGGCCGCCCGCAATCAATAATGAATTCCCAAATTAATTTTTAATGAGTCAGGCATATGCATCACCACCGAGTTAGGTTTTGGTAGACATTAAATATTCAAATAAGAACTGAAGAAGGATCTTCTACATAATTTGTTTCTTGTGTTTGCCATGGGAGTTGCAGGAAGATGAAAACAAGGACAGCAATAATACATAAGTTACACACCAAACTCTTCCCATGCATATTTGAGCTTACCTGTTATGAGCTAATTTAATTATACCAACAATCCACTAAGGATTTGTCAATATACATTAGGACATAAAGGAAGGGACTAACAGAAAATTCTCTCTCTCTTTTTTTTTTTTATAGGAACTGCTATATATTCTTGGATGGATAGAACTTGATGATCATATGATGGATGCGATTAAATCACCACTTTCTATGAATACATGGATGAATTGCTAATGTTTCTTACAAATTGCCCACTATGGGATTGCAGAGAAAGATATTGAGGAGGCAAGGCCAAAAGGGAAAGGGATGCCATGGAACTGCAAAAGAGAGGCACAAGTGCAAACACCTTCAAACAAATACAATTATCTAGAGTTGTTGAAAAGCAACACAAACTCCCAAGCATATAACATAAGAAAAGAAAAGTTGGAGTGCATAAGATACAAATATGCATGAATAAGAAGAAGAAATGAAAAGTGAAAGTAGTAGTACTCTATAATTAATTATCAATATGTGTTCATGGCTCGCCGTTCCCATCTTGTGAATAAATTGCCTTGAATCTGAGCATGGAGATGGTGTTCTGGCCATAACCTTTTTAGGGTTTCCATGCACAAGCCCATACTACAGGTTCCTCTTTCCATGTTAAGTAAACTCCTGATTCATGATCTCCTTGAGGGAGCACGAGTGCCCACCCAGCTTTGTATCTCTTAAGCAATGCCTTGACATCATCGACAACATCATCGCTGAATCCAACGGGGGAAAACGCCTCCCTTAACCTTTCAGACCACTGGACACCCCGCTCTCTTCTTTCACACTCTCCTCCGCCAGTTTCTTCATCACAAGCCAAAACCCTAACTATGTTCCTTGAACATTCCCTCTCCAACATCAATCTCTCATTACTAGTTGGGACAAAGCTCTCCTCTAGCATCTCAAAATATAGTGTGTAATACCTCAGGCACTCTTCAAAGCACTTGACGAAGTCATATCTCGAGCTGGTGAAATCAGCTTCTTCCTCAACAATTGTCACAACTCGAGGGTTGAGTGATCGGAACAGCTGGATTACAGAACTTCTTTCATCTACTTCAACTCTTCTCAATGCCCCAATGCAATTAATCGCGACTGCTTCATCTTCTTGAACACCCAGTCCTTCCTTTGTGAGCTCTCCTACATGATTTAGCACACTAATTACTTTAAACTCGAAGGGCACTCCCATTAACCTAGCAAACTTCTCCATTCTTTGGCCTATTTCTTTCATGACTGATCTTACAATGCTAGCAGTTACCACAACGGTGAGCTTTAATCGCGGCGTCTCATCATTTCTTGTGGCTAAAGCTTCTAGCAAAGTAGGCCACTGTGTGCAAAGGGTATTGCTGATATCAATTATGTGAAGTTTGCTTTCCCCATCTAAGGCCTCCAAAATTGCACCATTTGAAGCTACATGACCGAAAGTAGTCCACGGGCTTACCTCTTGGAATTTTAGTATCAGTTTCCTAGCTGAATCGAAGGAGTGGCTCTTTTCAGCTACTGTTGTTAGGGTTTTGAAACACCGTTGACCAGACTCGGTAGCCTTACAGAATAGAGCTTGCAAGAAATAAGATGCCAATTTCTGATCACAATCTCCATAAGGAGAGGCAAGCTCATTTAGCATCCATAGAAGGTGGTGGATCTTGCTAGAGTCCTTCTCTGAGATTGCTCTTGCACACTCACTAAGAAGCTTTGATGCCCACTTGTTTCCTCCTCCACAGGCCTCACCGGAGTCCGAAGACCGGCTTGTTGATGTATGGCTAGTTTGAGGCTGATTATTGTTGTTGCTGCTGCTATTGCTTTGCATGTCTATAGCTGCTACTTGATCATTGCTTTGCAGGTGGGAAGGAAAGAAGTGTGTCAGTGTGTCTTTTGGACTGAAGAGAGTTATGTCCATGGGTGATCGGCGAGGCCCCCCTTGACGACTCTAGAGGCAGAACCTTTGCTAAACTCAAATATCATTTGAGTTCAGACATGGCCAAGTACAAAGCTATATTGATATAGATATCCATAGTATAATTATATCTTGGGGTGGGGGGTCATAGTCATCCCTATTTTGTTAATGTGAATAATTTCTTGTGTATTATATTTGAAATATTCTTATATGTATTTTAATTTGTTTTAAGCTAAACTCTATGGTGATTACTAGGTGCATGGTTTACCTATGCAACCTCTATGTTGTCATTAGAAATTAAGGTTAATTTTTTTGTTCCTTAGTATCTGAACACACAATTATATTGATTTGTTCATGGCCTATGGGTAGAGTACAAGAAACATTACATGAGTTTAATATAATATTGTCAAGAACATCAAACTATTCTACTATTTACCTTCGAAGGATGCGATCTCCTGATGAAAACTTAAGAACTTTTCAGAAATCATAAAGATGTTTTGTGGTGGAAAAATCATAGCAATACCCTACAAGAAAATAGACAAAAAATTTACCAGAAACTTTTCGCCAGGTACAACTTTATATTTTGATCAAGAGGACTGCTAATAAATGTGCAAGTAGAAGCTTTCTAGTCATACTTGTTGAAATAATTAAGATTAAATATAAAAAAAAGCTAGAATTCTGAATAATCTGTATATTATGAAGTTTATAGGCTTAACTTAAATACAAATAAAGTATATATAAATTAAACTAAAAGTATTATTCTACCTTTAATAAATAAGACTATATAAATATTATTTAACAATATTAACCGAACAAGCAATCCCCTTATTCCAATAATCTATTTTGCTAGTCTAGCGGTGCAATTTGGCCACCATAATAGTAATAATTAAGCTTAGCATAAAGCCATATTAGTTTTTTTAACCTAAAAGTCTAGCGTAGGGATAGAAGAGACAGATACAATAAGAATAAAAAAAAACCATACTTTCTTGTATTTTTTATTTTTTACTTTTTTATTAACGCATGTATTATTGCCAAAGTAGGCAAGGGGATAGAAAGTTAGCATACAAAATTAGAGCAAAACCTAAAAAACAACTCTAATCGCATCAAATTAACAGCTTTAACCTAACCTAATTAAACTATCGAGATAAAGAAAACAGTAGTTGAAACTAGATAGAAGTTAGAACCATGTTAGCAAAATAGGAAACCTTAGAAACTCTCACAGCAGCAAAACTCAACGAAACTACTAGAGATTCAAAAGGCAACCCAACAACAACATAAAGAAAGCACCATAGAGAAAGCAGAACACAATCTGTAAGATCATGATCTTCACAATAAGCTTCCTGAAGTATCATTTGGAAACAACTTGCCCACTGCAGAATACATTTATATCTTTTTTTTTAATTTGAATTTTCTATTTTGAAATGCTAATCAATGGAAAAAAAACTAATTACTATTAAGGGCAGCGAACACATTAAATGCCGGGAAAAAATTAATTAGGTCAGTATCATCTCATGCATGGTTTTGGCAAGGAATAAGACATTTATTCTCAGAAATAAAACATCCCTATGCATGGATTTAATCCTCATAACTGTTCAATAGCAACTGAGTAGTGTTAAAGGGAAAATAACAAAGAATAATTTTTTTCAGTTAGCACAAACAAGAAGATTATGATAAAAGCATAGTAGCACTTTAAAAATAGACTAAATAATTGTGACTTTAATGCGACTTGATTTTAACTAATTAAATCAACTGATACTCAAAAGTCTTTCATTTGCCAAAAACTTTTTGCACCTTTTGCCAATTATATATATCATTACTGTGAGTCATTAACATAATTATTGTGATTACTATATATTGATGATGAATATTCATGCTCAGCATGACGTAATATATATTTATATAAAAGAAAAAAAAAGTTAATTCCCATTAATTCTACATGGATGCATCTACCTTTTCTTAATTATTGGCTTAGGAATTGAGGAGCTTGAACTTGAGCACTACGATTCTTAGACCCACAATCTCAAATCAATTATCATCAATTATGTATTATTGTAGAATTAGGTCATAAATACTTGTAGAGCTCCAACTTTTATTAGTATATTAATTAGAAGACTAAACTAACTACTCTTGATTTTGCCAATGAATGACTAATGGCAGCTATTAAAATGTCTTTATTTAAGGTAATTAGCATGTAATATAATATCATTTGGGTTTTTTAATTTATCGATGTGATTCATGTTATTTTATGCTTAATTTTTAACAAATAGAATAGAGATAGTAATATTTGAAATCATGACCGCTTGGTCAACAAAGTTCTGATATTATTTCATCTAAAAACTTAAACTATTAAATGAGATCCCAAGATATGATTTATATTACTCTCTAAAAGTGCATAATGTTTTACAAAAATATTTTTTTACTTGAAAATATATTAAAATAATTTTTTATTTATTTTTAAAATTAGCACATTAAAATTATCAAAATATACTAAAAACAATTAATTTAATATTTTTTAAGATAAATATATTTTTAAAAAGTACTAAAAAAAATAATCACTAATATTATATTTATTTTTAAGCTATATTAAAGATATATTTCTCTGCATCATACTAATCAGACTAACACATTTAAAAGAAATTCATTAAAAATTGCTTTCACGATTTGTATTAAAAAATTTAAGCATAGCTTATCTTATAATATTCATTAAGCAACCATGCGCATCTTCCACTTTTTTTAAGACATTAATTAAACATTAAATTTCCGAAGTCAAAAAAGACATTCAAGTACATGAAAATGTTTCTTTCACAGTCTTCTCTTAATTCTTAATGTTTTATGTCAATTCAATCCTTCTCAGCTTTGTTGAAATTCATGTGTTAGACCATGACCCAAGCTCGTGGAATATTTATAATTAATCATATTAGTAATTAATTAAAGAGGCAAGTTCATGTCAGCACACAGGAATATTGTTAGGTAGCAGAGACATCAAAAATAAATTAAACCCGACTATAGGTTAAAGCTTGCAAACCCCATTAAAGTTTGGTGAAGTTTTTATTAAAGCTGTCAAGTACATTTTTGCATCACTGTACGTAAGAAAAAAAAAAGCATGAAATAAAGCAAAAAGAAAGAAACATAGCAAAAGAGAGATAGAGAGATGACTGACATGAAAACTCAGCATAAAATATAATAAATGAAATAAATCATGTTCTCCTTTATTTTACAATAGTAAAAAATTATATTTATAAAAAAATTATACAAGTTAACTTATTTTAATAGATCATGTTTGACATGTCAGTAAATATGGACGCTTGAACTAAGAAAATTTTCGAACTCAAGTCGGTGTATATTTAGAGTGTGTTTGGCATTGCGGTAGCTGTTATGGTTGTGATTTAAAAAAAGTTGTTTTATAAAAAGTACTTTTAGTTGAGTTTGGTTTGAAAAAATAAGTGTTTGGTTAAAACTGTGGTTGAAATTGAAGTTAAAGAAAAAGTAGTTTAATGTGTTTGGTTAAAAATAATTTTAAAATTGAGGTTATAAAATAATTTTAAAAATATATATTAGTATTTATGATTTTTAATTTAAATATTGTAGATTTAACTATTGCTATTTTATCATGAAATAAATCATACTTTATATAAAATATTTTTTTATTATTCCATAAAACCATTTACAATTTCATTACATACGAAATACATCAAACAAAAACTATATTTTTTATAATATTTTTAGCATGTAATAAAATTAGATAAAATATTATCAGGTATAAATTTCACTCTAAACTAATTTATTTTTTTAAAATGTTAAAAAAATAACACACTAAAAAAAATAACACACACTAAAAAAAAAAAAAAAAAAAAGACGCAGGCAAGTGAACAGTGCAAGAGAATTGCACTGTTCACTGGTTTTGAGTGAACAGTGCAGTTCTACTGCACTGTTCACATGAACAGTATACACTATATACTGTTCATGTTAATTGCACTGTTCATTTAACAGTGCAATTAACATGAACAGTAAAATAATGAACAGTGCAATTAGCATGAACAGTAAAAAAAAAGCATAAAATTCCTGCTTTCCGTTTCCTGCATTAAAAACGCAAAATTCAAGTGGGCCCAGTAAACAATAAATTTTTTTTTTTTTTTAACCAAACGGCTGCGCGTTGCGTTTTCCATGAAACACAGCCGCATAGTAATGTGGTGTAATGAGTTTTTTTTTTAATTGAAAATATATTAAAAAAATATTTAAAATTATTAAACAATAACTAAAATCATTAAATTAATATATTTTTAGATGAAAAATAATTTAAAAAACATTTTAAAAAATACATAAACTAACACAAAATCAATATAAATTGTCTTTATCCATTTTTGTTAATCTGAGCTTAGGTGGTATCTTCATATACCTTGAATGCTACGATACTAGTTTAACTTGATTTTTTTTTGGAGAATTTAAATTAAAAAAAAACATTTAATTAATGACTTTGTTTTAATGGTGCATATATAAAACCAAAATTAAATGGTATCTAATTAAAAGCATATTATTCCATACAAATGATTAAACAAGAGGACAGCGGGGAGGCTGCTGTTTCTCCATCCAATCATTGGAGAAACTGTGCATGTCTTTGCCTCAAGTCTTTTTTATTATTATTATTATTATTTTTCTTAAAAAAATATATGATTTAATTTTATGATGATTGCATTCATGTGGTCCACGATATTCTAGCCCACATTGTCTGCAAGTGGGTTTTTCATAGCTTAAATAAAAGTTCAATTTGCAAAGAACTTTATGTAAATTAAAAACTACACTTCTAATTTGAGGGTTAGAGTATAGTTATTAGACCTGAGTTTGTTAAAAAAGGCCACTAGATAACGCTTCACGTTATAAATATTTTTTTTTGAAGGACAACGGAAGTATTTTACTTTTCTAAAGAATGAAAAAAAACCCTTGTACCTCTATTTAAAAACAAAAATAATAAATAAATCACATGAAAAAAAACAACATTTTACCCCGAGTTTAGTATTCCTCTTAGCTAATTTGATGAAGGGCAATGCAATACACGTTACACTCTCTCCAGTGCCGCAGTAAATTTTATATTTTTGGTAAATATTTTTCATTGATCCAAGCAGTATACTTCATGGTTGTGAGATTAGTAGATGATCGTAAAGGTAACAGTTTTGTTTTTGTGTTTTAAAAATATTTTTAAAAAAATTTGATTTTTTTTAAATTTTTTATTAATTTTAAATTAATATATTTTTAGTATTTTTAAATTATGTTAATGTGCAGATATAAAAATAATTTTTTAAAAAATAAAAAAATATTATTAATACATATTTTAACATAAAAAATTATTTAAAAAATAATAACAACCACACTGCTAAATAAACTTTCAAATTGATTCACTGACTTATCCACAAAGATCAACTCTACATGTCTAACAATTTGTATCCCCCCCTTGTCTGACAGAAAAAAGAAGGAAAAAAAAGTGAAAAAAATAAGAAAGAAGTCCTCAAAAGTAAAAAAGCTGACCTCAAACGTGCGAGGGAACCTTTATAAAGTTAAAAATCTCATATGAGCTCAAACATACAGGCATTAATCTCCTCCTCCAAGGATATTAAAGTGGTGATGGGAGTTTAGTGTTTTGCTTACGTTCATTACTATTTAATTATCTTCTTGGATTTTGATTCTCAAGGAACAACATCTATACAGATGACGACCATCACCATTATCGCTATTAATAATAATAACTATGGTTTTAATTATTTAATAAATAATTTAGTAATAAAAATTTATGATCAAGAAATTTGTTTTTTTGTTTTTTTAAATTCCAACCTTTTAGTTTCTAATATAATAATTATTAAAAATTTATATGATTTAATTTCAGAGCTCTGGAATTAATTGAGGTACGTATAAGTTATTTCAAATATTAATATTAATAAAAAAAATTATAATAATCATAATATTAGATGATAAAACTGAAGAGGCAACAGGGGGCATGTTATAATAATTTATAACGTACGTAGGAAAAGTAGAGTTTTGGTAGGAGGATGTTACATGCCTCCATTAATTCATCAATTTCAATTTTATTATGTAAATTTAGCTTGTTTTCTTTTGGGCTGTTTGAGAACGAGGTTCAACCTGTGTTTCCAAAAAAATTAATTTTTTTTGGTTAAAATTAAGTGTAGTTTGTACTTTTTGGATCGTTTTGACGTGTTGATGTCAAAAATGATTTTTAAAAAATGAAAAAAAATCATTGATATGCATTTCAGCACGAAAAGTTATTTGAAAAACAACTATTACAACACTGCCAAACACGCTCTTTATCTTGATGATCATACATGTCATGTATTGACGATGCACCGAGATCAAAACTTAACTGTAATGATGCGGGCAAAGGATCTATTCTTGTGATTTTTGTAATGTAATTGCTATTAATTCGTTATGAGTTTTCAACAACAAGAAGAAAAAACTTATCCATTCAAGCTATTTAAAAAATAAAAAAATACATAATTAATCATGTTTGAGTGTAGAACATGCATCAATGAGGGCAGAAACTTGGATCCTCCTATTATTTTGTACCTTTTAAAAATTTTATATCAAGATATTTGTTTGAGATTATAATAATACAATAAAAAACAAACCTAGATAAAAAGCCACCTGGAGAGGAGATATGGGATCCTAGGAGATAGCCATCCCATTGTATTGTCTAAGACTCATCAAGCCTCCCGCTTGAATCAAAAGAAAAACAAGCGATTAAAGGTTATAATAATAGTGCACAATGAGGTAACTGGGAAGAAGATGGTCTTGTTATCTTATTTCAAGTGAAAAAAAAGCCACCACAAAGCCCTACCAGCTGATTCTATCTTGACAAGCATCAGATTTCCACAGCTCTTGCAGCATTTCTAGCCTTCCCACTGAAAAAGAAGAAAAGGAGCTTAACGTGCAAAGAGGTAGCTACAAAAGCATCGCCGAAAGCTGTTCAGTTATTTATCATCTGCAAATGCAGAAAGTTCTCTGGACAATATCAAAAGTTCTATGATAAAGCAACCAGTTCTTTTTCTGAATTGTTTTTATCTGCAGAAACTAAACGATAGAGCAGATCAATTTGGAGATAGTGCTGCTAAAAGTAAACTGTAATTTGCTTCAACACCGACAATGACCGGGGAGAGACTGACCGACGATGGACTACCTAAAGCACCTAACAGGAGTGCAAAGCAGGTAACATCAGTGTCAGATCAAAGAAACCCTAGTATTTGTGTTTGCAATCTTCTCCATGCAGCTCTCATTGTTCTGTATCTTTTAGAAATCTTGTAGCAACTACGCATTTAAGTTTAAACAAGAGGACGAACACCACTTACAAACACAAGGAGATTTAACCACATCAACCTTATTCTAAAGGAAATTGATGGAACCATGACACCAACGGTGTTCATGAGAAAATGAGTGACATTCATGCTAGACCAGGAGACATATGGGGCTAATAGATTGACAATAGAAGAACTTCAAATATCAACAGTGCTAAAGCAATAAATCCAAACTGCACGACCATTCAGATAATTAGAGAGAAGTAACAAAGTGAGGGGAAAACATCAATTGTCCTGAGCCGGTGTATGTTGCATGCTTTTGAGAATCCTTAAAAATGTTAACATCAACTGTCCCCAAGATAATCACATACACTAAATGTTAATGGAGGGAGGGGTTGACAAGGATGGTTCATTTAACAGTTGTAATATGCACAAGTGCTTGCCGACTGCGATCAGCCCTTGATCTGCTACTGCCTTGAGATAATATTGATGCAATCTTGGTGCCATCATCAATCAAAATTTTCAAAAATTCTTCCAGGTTGCCTGAATAACCTGTACCGTGACATGTCACACTCTATATAGGTTGCTTCTCGACCTTAATATAAATACATCTGTCACATAAACAAAGAACATGTGAGTACGAGGCAGGACATGTTACCGAGTGATAGCTACTTAAGGAATGATTGCAAACCTATGATATCTTTCCCATACGATACATCAAGATGTGCATAGATACCACCAAACCAATGCTAGTGCCATAACGATTATTGCCCCTGACCAGCCAAGCTCAGAAATAATTTCTATTCAAGTTTTAAATCAAGCAGAGATTGAACATCAATAAAGATCAATGATCTCTAAAGTCCCAGGCAGTATCATGAGATGGAACTGAGCACTGCTATTAAGATATCATTTCTTTGAAAACTTTGTATTCAAGTTGCTATCATGATGACAATTTTACAGATCAAGGACACCACTAGGAATGCCCCCTCACACAAACTATGCTTCAATCCCTTTAAGTGACCATCTTCCATGAGTAGTTCAAGAAATCCTATAAACTGAAATGACACAAAAGGAAAGCGAGGGTAGGGCTAAGGCATTACTATGAGACAGTATATAGTTCAAGGATGCCAGTCGAAATGCCCCCTCAAGCAAACTAATGCTTCCATTTCTTTGAGTGAAATGAACTGAAATGAACAAAAACAATGGGTGAGTTGAAACTTGGGCATTGATAACAGGGTCAGGTTCTGTGTCAGCAAAAAGCCAACAATATTTGCATTGTTACAGGACGTGTTTTTAAGGACAAAATTTACAATCCAATAATAGGTTTTAGCACTAACAGAAACAGTTATATGCATGCTTTCCTAAAACTACCATTAGCACCAGTAAACCAGCTGCGAGAGAGTTGGGAATGGAGGGCCGTGCCACAAAATCTAGATGGTGGAACTGCCTACCTTACTGTTTGTCAATGAGTGGAGGGACTTATAGCAACTGATTTCTGTGAACCTCTTCTTTTAATTTTCAGCTCAAATAATATAATCCGATGGAAAATGCTTTTCAATAATATATGGGCACTTTTGAGTAGTCAATTTAAGAACACTGAAAGTCAATTGTTAATTCCACTCTCTTGTACAAACCATGCAAATCTCACAATAAGCTACTCTGATAGCTGATTGGATTCACCAATCTGTCGATTTCATGAGGAATCCATCGTTATATGCACTCAGATTAGGAGTACTCAGCAGCGTACCAAGATATTGTACAGAGAACAGTATAGAATAGAATAGGGTCTTAATGGGATTTAGGTGCCCTTATACATTGCCTTTGGTGCTCTCTCTCTTATCCTTCTCTTTTGGATGTCTTCTCCAGATTTTTGGAATTTGTTCTTTTATCCACAAGAAAAAGGAGGCCTCAATTAGCATAACTTTCATGTTTTTCTAGAAAATGTAGCATGTTTTAAGCCTAAGCCAACCTTATTCACCTGTACGTGTTTTTCTGTTTCCTAGCAAGTTATCCATCAATGCAAGTATACATGAAGTTACAAGGATCATTACAATAGCATAAATATACCTTCGTTCCATCCTTAGATCAACGTGCTGCTCCATAACCATCAACTACCATTATCCCAAAGACAGCCCCGTGTTGTGGAACAGCATGAATGTTTTGCCAGCAAGAAGCAGCTATTAAGCGATTTATGACAACCATTGCAAGCCTATTTTTTTGTAGAATTTAGTAAGATAAAAGTGATGATAATATATTAGATATTCACCAAGCATGCAATGGTAAGGCCAACAAAAGAAAAGTCCATGTGTTCTTTTTGGTCATGAGAAACTCAATTCCTTAACAAAGGACCATAGCCCTGCACAACCATGTAACTTGCAAGACACATCCATTTTCTTATAATAAGTGACGCATTTAGCAAGAGTTTTATGGCTGTTTGGTTGTTGGAAAAAGTTTAAACCTTTGACCTTATAATTTGCAGAAAGAGTTTTCAAATGCATATCAAAGAGGTTTCGTCTTCATTTCCTCAAGAGAAACTTATGCTTTGGCTTTTATTTAAAACACAACATCCTAGCTATAGCACTAAGATTACCACTATAATATTGAACCATAGTACTGCAAATGGAATTGGAAAGTGAATATCTATGTAACAGTGGTCGTTGAGTGTGAGTGGGCGATGTTTGTGTCACTGACAAATCTAGAAATGAATGACAAGTCTTGCAAAGCGGTTAGTTGTAAGATAACTTCCATACAGAATAATGAAGTAAGAAATCTAGTTCAAGGACTGAAATCCTAAAAGGTACTCACCACTTCCACCAAGAACGCCCCAAGAGGTTAGTGGACTGAAATCTATCGCTGCTCCTTTCAGCATGCTTCGCCAAGGCACTGCCTTTGATCTCAAGCCAATAAATAAAAAACCTCCGAATCATGAACCACAATATATTTAGAAAATCAAGCTTGAAACAATTCTACAATTGGCATGCATAAACCTGCTCAAACATATAATGAACTGAGAAGACAGCTGCTTCCTTGACAGTTTGACAAAAAGGGAAAAAAAGGTAGGAAATGTACCCACAAAGAATGCTGAAAATCAACCTTGGTTGCCACTACATGAGGGGTCTAAAGGCAACATGAATATTAAGTCCAGCAAGCAAGAAATTGTTCCCTTTGTACAAAATAATTCTCTCACGGATGACTAAATTGGAACAAGATAAATAGATTACATATCAGTTATTAAGAAAAAACAAGGTAGATGATTGCTCTCCCTAGAATAGTCATTGTTTGCATTTTAATAGATAAGTAAATTTTGCTATGAGCTTTCTCTACTGTGACTTTCTATTGAATCCAAATTTTGAACAGATCAATTCAATGCAACCCAATTTCTTATCATAGGGCCCAAAAAAGCTAAAAACAATCTCTTGAGATAGCTTACGGCATGAAACAATTCATTAGGTACCATGATCTTACATTCAGATTATATGGAAAAAAGAAGGATGAGAGAAGTGTCGATCTTGGAATAGGTAGGGCATTAGAAACTGTTCAATCAGTACCTGCAGTACCCAGTTGACTTTGAACACCTCCATAACTCAATCCCTGCTAGAGACACCAAAATAACCAGAACTTTCAACTCTAAAAGCCATTTTACAGGTATGACTATTTCAAAACATGATCCACATGATAAATATTATGTCACATCTGTATCCCAAAGATCTCCATTATAAAATTAAACTTAAGTCCCACACATGAAACATAGGAATCAAAAGGGTCAGGAAGAACTCACAAACAGTATGCTTGCCAGAGAAAGGTATGGCTGGGCAGCCAGTTTTGAAACACAGATTGCCAGGACACCATTAGACACTTCCTTTTCTTCTGCATATAATTTCCTATAAATCTTGACACCCGGTTTGCCCTGTTATACAATTCAGACCTTATAAATTCAAGAACGCAATCACCAGTAACAATGTTTTCAACAAGTCTCTCATTTCAAACAATACAGATTTAAAATGATTTCTGGGAGCAAGGAGTGTAATGTAAAGATTCTTGCACAAATGCAAACCGAAATATTTAGAAGTTTACAACCCAGTAACGGTTATGCATAAATAACAGATACCCTACTCCTTATCCCTAACTAGCCAAACAAAAATCTTGGATTTTCCCAGCATTATAGGCAGTTACGAGGTATGACAGCTTATTCTAGCAAGTCATCCTCGCTATGTCTCAACTGAGAACATCATTTCGACAGCAACGCATAAACATCAACACAGAACTAGGTTTACCTTCTTCAACAGTTTTAAGTCCAGGAAGGACTTTCTCGAGACTCTCAGCTTGCAACATCTTAAAAAATGAAGCATATCTGTGAAACAGATGAAAGTATATAGCCCATACTGAAAATATAAATGAATGAATATATCTCGACAATGCGGGCTCAACTCACCACAGTTTTGTTTATGAGTATCACATCTCCCAGCCCAATTCTATAGCAAAACAAACTGAATATAAGCTACAAAAATATATAAGAAAATAAAGACATTCATCCACTTTCTTGCAGAGAGTTCTTCAAAGGTTGCACAATCATAAACTTGCAAATATTCATGATGATGTACTTGAAGCATATGGCAAACCATCTACATTATGTAATCACCAGTAGCACACCTTCCTTCGACTGTTTTGCTCCCATCTACACACACAACCCCAGGTTACAAAAGAAAATGGCTTGAACCACATAAACAGCAGATAATATATTAAAAAAATGAAAACTAAAAAAATGGAAAAACCACATATCAAAGAAACAAAAACAACACCTTTCAAGAGTGAAAAGTAAGGTTCTTGAACATGAATTTCACAAAATACACCCTCCAAAACCCGACAAAGAAAAACCCGTAAATCACCAATCAATATTAATTAAAAACACTCAATAACCAACAGAAAATGCTTACATTTATCAATTCAAGTCCCTTTTCTTTAATCAACTGATTCCAATTCTCTTATTTCTACTTCAAGTTACTATCTTCATCACAAAACATCATCTTCACATGAGTTCTCCATAAAGCACCACACTTTACAGAATGATACAAAGCTAAACGCTTTATACAAAGGATATTGAGCGACCCCATCAAAAGAATCTGCAGTCCATTCAATTATTTATGCATAAAAATCAAATCTTTAATCAAATAATTGAAAAAAAAACACAGAAAACTTTTTTATACGGTTTTCATTACCCGTTGCTGGACAGTTACATGACATGACATGTCATTTGGGTCTTCTTCTAGGAGGTCAATGCAGAACTCTTTGGAGAGTCCCAGATTGAATTCTAGCGTTTGGTTAACGTGGGATTCAAGAGTGAATTTTAGCAGGTCTACGATGCTGTCTCGCTATCGATTCAAGAGTGAATTTTAGCAGGTCTACGATGCTGTCTCGCTATCGATTCAAGAGTGAATTTTAGCAGATATATTAAAATAATATATTTTTTTAATTTTTAAAATTTATTTTTGAAATTAACATATAAAAAAATTTTAAAAAAATTAATTTAAAATTAACAAAATTAAAATTTTATAAAACAATAATGAACTGGTACTAAACATATTCTTAATTTGTTGAACATATTTTGGGATTAGAATGTGTTTGATATTGTGATTAAAATATGTTTGCTTAAAATTTAAATTTTTAATTAAGTTTTTAGTATATTTAGATTATTTTGATATGCTGATATTAAAATTAGATTAAAAAAAATAATTTATTTTAAAATAAAAAATATTTTAAAAAGCAATTATTATCACAATCTCAAGCAAGCATTCAATGAACTTAGTTTATATTTTTTATTTTCTTAGGATGTTTTAAAAATACATTTGTTAAATATAATTTATTTTAACGAGTTAATTCGAAAAATTTATATTTGAGAGTTCAATCTGAGTGTTAAGTTGAATTATAAAAAGATATTAACTTGAATGGATTGATTTGGTCATACCTAATATAGACATGACTGCATTAATATCAAGATTAAAAAAAAAAGTAATGTTGTTTTAATAATAATAATTTAATAACCCATGAGTTAACTTAGGAACTAATGTCCAATACCTTTTTTTTTAGTAAGATTTTAGATCAGGTTTGAAAATTATGTCTAAAGTATACTATAATAATATATTTCATTATCAAAGTTTTTGTATCTTAAAATACTAAGTTTTAATATATTTTTATCTAAAAATATTTTTAAAATATTATAAAAATCTCAATAAATTTATTTTTAACTCCGAAACATCTTCTAATCTATTTAAAAACTACAAGTCGATTAGAATAAAAACACTCACAAATCATAATTATTTACAAGATAAAACTACCATCGAACTCCATTTTTTATAAGTTGGAAAACAGAGGCAGTGTTCTGTGGCAACTGGACAAAGAGAGTTTCCCAAGGAAAAGGAGAAGAAAAGTCGAGATTTAAGAGGCTTTATATGTGACAGAAACCTTGGAGACAACAACTCAACCTCGAAGAACTTGGTCTCTGACTTGAGGAGTTCTGAGTTCTAAATTGATTTGATTAGTATTATTTTCAAGCAAGTAGAATCCCTTTTGAGCTAGGAAATAATTTACAAAAAGAGCAAAAACTCCAAGATAAGGGGCGGGAAAGAGTAAAATGAACGCAAAAACTCCGAGATTGCAAATGTCTAGATAAGGAAGAAGATCATCATTCTCTGAGCACATATTATGTATTTTACAGCGGAGGAGTACAGAGTCCGCCGATGCTCAGCCCGCCGTGATTCAATCTGTTCAGGAAGAGAGCCTCAAGACTGCTACCAATTCCATTTGCCATTCAGGATGGTATTTTTGGTGGATGAGACATTTTAAGAACATATGGATGAATTACAGATCGTCTCCCTATATCACTCGTAAAATCCACCGGACAAGAATCATCATAAGATGAGCCTCCATCTTCAACAGCTTTCTCACCTGGCATTATCTCCTTCACTGCCTTATCTACTGCTTCACTATTCACACATGCTTTGTTGAGCACAGACTGCACGACGCAGGGTCACTCCTTTTGGCCACCACGCAGACTCAGCTGGAAAGCAACGTAGAGAGAGCAGGGCTCATAATGTAACGCCGATAAACTACGTCTAGCAAAACATAGTAAAGTTATTACTTAATTTAATAATATTAAAAAGAAAAAACTAAGTATCATTCAGTTTATACAATGTTTAATTACTTGACAAAACCAATTCTTGCTTCCTGGATTGGAACTGTGTAGACATCTACCAACATGGGGTGATTTGTCAAGTAAAAGTATTATAATTTTAAATTGTTCAAATTAAATGTTTGATTTTTGTTGGAAGAAGAACATGTGTGGTATAAGATCAAAATAATAATGCAAATTCAAAAATTCAAGAACAAAAAGAAGATTGAGAGGAATGTATATTTTTATTAAGTTATTCTCTCACTTTTTTTATGTTGCTTTCTAATGTTAAATTACAAGCCTTTTTATAGACATAAAAATCATAGTCAATCAAAGAATTAAACTAATATAAAAAAAATCATAATCTGAATAAAAAATATATTTTGCTAATTGAAATGGTCAACCATTTGAACTTATTCTAACCGGTGGACCGGTTCCTTTTTTTTTTCAAAACCAAAATCTGATTTATTTTCAACACCCATTAAACTTGATTTCTTCATAACTCCCAACATATCTTTTATCTTGATAAAAACATCATATTTGAGTGACTTTGTGAATATATCTGTTACTTGGTTTTGTGTTTTCACGTTCTTGACTTTAACTTTCTTGTTTGCAATGTAATCTTGTATATAATGAAATCTTCTGTCAATATGCTTTCTTTTATCATGAAATACTGGATTTCTTGCTTGTTTGAAGTCTCCAAACATCTTTGGATTTCTTGCTTGTTTGAAGTCTCCAAACATCTTTGGATTGTTTCTTGTAAAGATCAAATCATCAACATACAAATATACAATAAGAGTATCATTACTTTTTTATTTTTTATCTTCACATAGATAGCATATTTATAAAGGCATTTAACAAGTATATTCTTTTAAAAAAAAAGCCATCCCGCGGGGCTTGTTTCAATCTATACAAGGCGTTGTTCAACTTTAATATAAACTCTCGATTAAATTCTTTATGAAATGTTTAAAAATTTTAACCTGAAAATAAAATGAGTTAAATTAAAAATTGAGGGAATTAAAACTTAATGACAAGGGAAAAAATTGAAATGAAATGATAAGAGGAGAAATCAATTAGAAAATCATGGGGGGGGGGGGGAATTGAGAATTAAATGAAAGATGGGGTTAATTTCATTGTGAATTGAGACCTTGAAAATGGTCGTAGAACTTAGAGAATGAGAATCATTGTGATTGGTTGATTTTGCATATAAGGGGTAAATTAATGGAAAAATACATTTTTATCTCATTACACTACTATTGTTAGTGTGAATTATGATAAATGTTTGTGATGAATTGGAAGTATATACGACTATGCTAATATTGTGGAATGTAAATTTGGTATGGATTCCTACCATAAGCATGTTTTTTTCTTGAAATAGTTTTTGATTATTTTTAAATAAATATGAGCTGGGTTGATAAAGTTTTATAAAGTTGTATTTAATGATGTTATAATGTAAATAACATGGTAAGGATTGTTTTGAATGGTGAGAAATTGAATAAGAATGTTCGGTTTATTGTAAAGCCATATAAAGGAAAACTGGACAACCTTGTCTTTTAAAGTATAAAGTAGATTAAGGCATGAAAATGATAAAATTTAAGATACTTTTCTTCATAGGAGTTATAACCTGAAGTGTTAGTTTTCCAGCAGGATTGACATTGCTTAATTTGGAACTCTAAAAATCCAAATATAGATCAAAATCTGAGGGGAGGTCAAGCTGGAAATTGTAATGGACAATTTCAAATCTTAGCTTTCATAAGAAACAAGTCATGCCCAAAACTGAATTTTTATAACTTTAGTTACAATTATAATAAGAAACAGTGTTTTAAATGGTTAAGATAGATTGATCGGGGTTGGCTAACATTTATTTTTGTTTAAGAGTTGTCGTAATATTAGAACTAAATTGTTAAGGTAGTAAGAGTGAAATGAAATATAATGATGTATACCTGTTGGTACAGGAGAGGTCTTAATATTAACAGTGGTACATTTATTTTTATAACTTTAGCAGCAGGGGGACGTGCCAAGAGCTTCAACAATAGGTTGGTGTTTAACACTTTAATTCTTTTATTTATCAAGTTTTTAAAAGTAAATCAATTATCAATGTAGAATTTTAATTTCATGTGGAAAAAAATTAAAGATAAAGAGTTAGCTTTCCGGTAATGGGACTAAGTGCTCACTAATAAGCAAAGGAACCAGCTTCCTGGTAATGGAACTACGATAATGAGCTAAGGAACTAGCTTCCCGGTAAGGGGACTCGTGCTCAATAATAAGCATGGGAGATAGTTTCTCAGAAATGAAACTAATATCCGGTAATGGGTGGAGGAACTAATTAACTAGTGAGGAAACTAGCACCCAAAAAATAGGTAGAGAGACTTAATTGCCCGACGACAGATTATCTCCTAGATATGAAGGATGAAAATAAATATCCAAATGCGTGAGCGAAGACCCAAAAATGGGTCGGTAACTCAGGGTTAAGGGTGACTACAATTTGTATTGAATTAATTAAGATTAATTGGTTTGTAAAAGAAATAATTGACAATGAAATAATATAGTTGCAATGAAAGCAAAATTTAAGGCTGTTTGTTTTGTTTATTAAGTAACTTTGCCATATTTATGTTGAATTAAATTAAAGGTACTTCCCCTTTGAGCAAATTGAATAAATATATAGGATCTTATTTTGTTAAAATTAATAATTATGTAATCTATATTTCTTTTTGTAATATCTACTTGGCATGTAAGAAACGTGAATCTTTTTTTTTCCTACTAACTATTTTAAATTAGAACATGTTAATCAATTTTATGATTTATAAACTATTTGTTATGACAAAATTATGAATGTATATAATTAACTTTATGATGTTTTTATGATAATCTGTATATTTATTTATAAATTTATATGATAAATAAATTACAATGATGGAAGTGTTGGAATATGGGATTGAATGTTATTTTAATTCCATTGATACAAGAATGTCCAAGATGATTGGATGATGTTTTAAGTTGTGTTTTGATGATTGTTAAATTGAGAACAAGTTCTAGTCGATAATGTGGAATCTCCTGGTATAGAGGAGACTTTTGCTGAAATTTCAGTATATAGCTTGATGGGACCACAAACATCGATACATATTTCTTGTAGGGGTTGACTTGCTCTTGAATGGTAACCTCATTCGGAAAAACTCTTATGAAATGCTTACCCTTTAAACATCCTTCACATAACTGATTTGGGTGTATAATGGATGGTAGACCCTTCAACATCTTGTTTTGTGCCATCATCTTCAAGCTATCAAAATTTATATGCCCAAATCTCACATGTCAAAGCCAAGTCTCATCCTTCACATATGCATTTAGATATTTAGGTACATCCATCTTTATGTTTAGTAACAACATTCTATTAAACATAACACTTATTATAGACATTTTAAGGTTTAATACCTTACATTAAAAAGATTTTTAAAAAAAGTTCAAGTATTAAACAAGAGGAAAATTGATTGTATAAAACCTGACAGATTTAATAAATATGGGCATGTAATTGTTCATGAGCAGAAAAGATGAAAAATAGAAGATAGTACAAGAAGGTAGTGGATCGAAGACTTTGCTCAGTTTCTATGTCTCTAGATGGTCACTCTATTAGGGGTGTTCACGGTCCGGTTCGGTCCGGTTTTAACATAAAAATTCAACCAAACCGGAAAATACTATTTCTTGTTAATATAACCCGAACCGAACCGAGAACCGGTTCAAACCTAACCGGTTTTGTTCGGTTCGGTTCGGTTTTTTAGCCTTAGAAACTAGAAAAACCGAAATCAATTAAATAAGAGAAAACTTGGCCGAATCACAATCATTGGACAAACTTGGCCGAATCACATTCAAAAAAATCCTTGTTGAAAACTTTGAATCCAAGCTCTTCGGTTGAGATCTGAAAGATCTCCTTAATTGAATCACAATCACTAGATCTATCCATATTAGCACAACTACATTTTAACAAAGATTTCAATAGCATCCCATAAAGTAGAGAGTAGAAAGGCAACAATATAAGAGAAAATGAGTTGCTTTAAGCCTTCCTTGTGCACAGAGGAGAGGGGAGAGGGAGAGAGGGAGGGGGTAGGGCCATTGGAAAAGGGGAAGGGGGAGAGAGAAGCGGGGAAGGAGGGATGGGTGGGGTTTGCTAGAAAAGGAAGGGGGAAGGGGGAAAAAGGGAAGGGGGAGGGGGAGCAGCTGGAAAGGTTTGGGGGGGCGGCTGGAAATGTAGGGTTAGGGTATTTATTATTTAGGTTTAGGATGTTTCCTTTTATATATTTTTTTAGATTCAATTAAACCGGTCCGGTTTGATCTGGTTTAATCGGTTTAAGCCTTTTTAAACCAGAACCGGACCGGACCAGGTGGTTTTTTTTTTTAATTTTTTAATCAGTTTATTCTGTTTTTTCTATCGGTTTGGTTTTTTTAGTTAATGTTTTCTCAGTTTTTTTCGGTTTAATCGTGTCGCACGTCAAAAAAATCCGCGTGCAGCATCGGCTGGCGATTTTTCATTCTGTTTTGCTGATTTGGTTATTTAGAGTCGCCACCTAGTAATTCATTGAGGGCTACTAGGAAACCTGATGTACTGGTCTTGTCAGAGATCGCGAGTAAGGGACTGGTTATGGTTAGGGAAGGTATTAACACCCCTAACACACCTTACCTGAGGTAAGCTGCTTTGTGGACTTGATGTGTTAAAAGAAGTTTTAAAAAATTCGGTTCTTTCATCGAATTTTAGAAAAATACAACTTACATGTAAGTTCATAATTCTTTATCTGTGATCAAATCAGAATATTAAATTCTTCTTTATTCTTGCAATTTTATCATAAAAAAAATCATTCATAAACAAAATACACACCACATATTTCAAGTTTCGTGGACTTGATATAATTTTAAAAATAAAATTTTAGCCAAATTCTAAGGCTTTGATAAATCAGTTATTAGTTCCCAGAATATATGTAGATACATGTTCTACATTTTTATGGAAAATACAACATGATTTTTATCTGTCCTTTAGATATTTGTGCATATAAATTAAATTCATTTTTTCTTTTACATCCACATTTACATAAAATACAAACTAAAAAAAAACCCACAAAATTAACCAAATATTACAATGAAAATTACAAAACAATCTAAAACTATTCAGAACAGTGGCAAATGGACTTCTAGAGTTGCCGGAACAGTGTTCAGCAGAGTTTTGAGAGCTGGAACAGTGGTGGCACGTGGATCTCACGCACCACCGCCACTGGCGGCGCGTGGGTCCACGCACCGCAATGAAAAACAACCCAAAACAGGGGGGTCTGCAACGACCTCCTCCCCCTTTCTTTCCTCGCCGGCGCCGACCTGCAGATCAAGCAAAGAACGCACACCAGTCGATTTTAATTTTTGTTCTTTGTTTTTTTTTTTTTCTCGTTTTTTTTTCAAATCTGCTTCTCTCTTTCAGCTCCGTTTCTCTTCCTTTGCTGGTTACAAATCCGGCGATGGGTCTGTGGGCGCCGTGTCTCAGCTGCTGTTCGTGACTGCTGAAGTGGTCGGCGGTGAGGGAATGGACGAATGGATGATCATCGGGCTCCGCTCGAAATGGCGCTCGATCTGTGGGTGTCGCCGTGGGGGTTTTTTGCCGCTGGAGGTAGATTTGCAGACGTTGCTGGAGGAAGAAGGTGGATCGCTCCGAGTTTGACGGTGGAGCTGTGGTTCGGCCACCGCTGGGGAAGGAAACCAAAGGGGGAGCAGCCGTTGCCGGTGGGGAAGGAGACTAACCCCACGGATCCAAGCTGGGAGGAGGCAGCAGCTGTCTTCAACAGGGAAAGGGAGGCTTCGGCTGAGGGGAGAAGGCTGGGTTTGTGGAGAAAAAAATGACTGGCTGTCTTTGATGCAGGGAAGACGATGGAGAGCTGAAAATTAGAGGGCTGTGGGAGCTAAATGATACCAGAACCGGGGAGGGGCGGCTCCGGATGGGTGAGGGAGAAGACCCTTTGGCCGGATCTGTCGGAGAGAGAAAAAATTTTGAACCCGGGGAGCTGCTGTGTTTTTTTTTTTTTTGGGTAGGAAAGGGTGGCTGCCTCTTCTACGAGGGGGGAAAAATTTGGCTCCTAGGGTTTTTTTTGTTTTTTTGGGTTCCCTCTCCTGAAAATTACCAAATGACCCCCCTTAAAAATGAGTTTTTTGACCTATATTTATAGGTAAAATGTTGCCCGGCCGTAAATCAAAATTGGTCCCTCAACTTTCTTTTTTTTGTAAATTTGATTTTTCTTGTTTTTTTTTCTTGTATTTTTAAAAAAATGGAGCAAAAATCAACATCAATTCTATGAGAGAAATAATGATTTTAAAATGACGCGTGAAAAGTCGAACGCGTTTCAAAAAAACAATTGAAAATTAAACTTCTTTTTAGAAGACGTTGAAAATGCTAAAAACAATTGCAAATATATTAAAAACATATTTTTTGGATTGGAATTTTGTGTTTTGTCTTCACTATTTTTTTGGATTTTTTTGAAAAATTTATTAAAAAAGGTGGGGTCAAAATTTGGGTAACAACACAGATGCCCCAACTCTTCTTACAATGCTTAACAGCAAAACTACTCAATGTTTTGCAACTTTTATGTAAAGATATAGAAAAGAAAATGATCTTATTATCTTGGGCGAACATGCCCCTTTTGAAGAAAAGTGGTCTATTTCTCAGGGGTGACCGGCCCACACAATCACATCTAGTCTACTTTCACGGCGCGACCTGCCCACACATACTCAAAGTGGTCTATTTTCAGTGGGCGACCTGCCCACACACTCACACTAGTCTATTTTTCCCGGCGACCTGCCCACACATACTCACTCTAGTCTACTTTCACGAGTGACTTGCCCACACATACTCACTACTGGTCTGTTTTCAGGGGCGACCGACCCAACACTCTCACACTGGTCTGTTTTCAGGGCGACTTTCTGCCACACATACTCACTCTGGTCTATTTTCAGGTGCGACCGATATCCCACACCTCACATTGTCTGTTTTCAGTCACACTGTTTTTTTCAGGGTCGGCGATCCTGCCCTATACACTCCACACGCTGGTGAGAAAACCTGTTTTCAGGGGCGACCTTCCCTTTTGCCCGTCTCCCATTGCCCCTGGTTTACCTGAGATCCCAATATGGTGATGCTAACAAGAACAAAAATCGGTGGTGTAGCTCGATCAACCTGAAATCCCATCTAGTGATTGTGCGTTGATTAGGCTTAAACTGAGTATCCCTTTGCCTGATCCCTTTAACCATAACCAAGGTATGTGTGGTTAGACTGAACTGAGATCCCTTCGCCGATCCCCTTCAACCAGAAACAAATCCTTTCCAATTGGTTAAACTGAGATCCCTTGTCGATCTCCTTTAACCATAACCAAGGAATGTGTAGGGTGGGCTAGACTGAGATTCCTTTCGGCAATCCCCTCTAACCAGAACCAAAATCCTTTCCAATTTAGGTTAAACTGAGATCCTTGTCGTCGATCCCCTTTTAACCATAACCAAGGAATGTGTAGGGTTGGGGCTAGACTGAGATTCCTTTCGGGAAGTCAAACCCAGAAGCCGAAAATGATTTCCAAATTTTAGGTGTAAACGACTCTTGGTCGAATTAAAAAATAACCAGAACCATATAAGAATTCCTTTCCAATTAGGAACCAACAGTAACTAAATGGTTAAACTGAGATCCCTTCGTCCGATCCCCTTTAACCATAACCAAGGAATGTGTAGGGTTAGGCTAGACTGAGATCCTTTCGGCAATCCCTATAACCAGAACCAACATCCTTTCCAATTAGGTTAAACTGAGATCCCTCGCGATCCCCTTTACCATAACCAAGGAATGTGTAGGGTTGGGCTAGACTGAGATTCCTTTTCGGCAATCCCCTCTAACCAGAACCAAAATCCTTTCCAATTAGTTAAACTGAGATCCCTTTGCCAATTCCCTTTAACCATAACCAAGGAATGTGTAGGGTTGGGCTAGACTGAGAATTCCTTTTGCGGCATCCCTCTAACCAGAACCAAAATCCTTTCCAATTAGGTTAAACTGAGATCCCTTCGCGATCCCCTTTAACCATAACCAAGGAATGTGTGAGTAGCTAACTGAGATCCTTGCTGATCCCCTTCAACCAAACGAAAATCCTTTCAATTAGGTTAACTAATAAGATCCCTTTGCCGATCCCCTTTACCATAACCAAAGAATGTGTGGTTGGGCTGAACTAAGACCCCTTCGCCGACCCCCTTCAAACAGAACCAAAATCTGTGTGGTTGGGCTGAACTGAGAATTCCTTCGCCGATCCCTTCAACCAAAACCAAAATATTATGTGGTTGGCTGAAACTGAGACCTGCTTCATGGATCCCCTTCAACCAGAACCAACGTCTGTGTGGTTGGGATAGACTGAGATTCCATTCGGCAATCCCCTCTAACCAAAACCAAAATCATATGTATGGTTGTGCTAGACTGAGATTCCTTTCGGCAATCCCCTCTAACCAGAACCAAAAACCTGTGTGTGGTTGGGATAGACTGAGATTCCATTCGGCAATCCCCTCTAACCAGAACCAAAAACCTGTGTGTGGCTCGGTCAACCTGAAATTCCGTATGGAGATTCCCTTTAACCAAAGCTACATGAGATCCCATATGGCGACCTCATTACTGGAACTAAAAACTGTGTGTAGCTCAGTCAACCTGAAATCACATCTGGCGATTCCCTTTAACCAAAGCTACATGAGATCCCATCTGGCGACCTCATTTAACCAAAACAAAAGAATGTAAAAAAAAAAAGGTCTTATTGTAATGGGTGACCTACCCAGGTGGAAAGAATATGAAAAATGGTATCATTATGATGGGTGACCTACCCAGATGGAAAGAATATGAAGTGTGGTCATATTATAATGGGTGACCTACCCAAATGGAAATAATATGATGAAGGGCGGTCTCATTGTCATGGGTGACCTACCCGGATGGACAAAATATGATGAAGTGGTCTCGTTGTGATGGGCGACCTACCCAAAATAGAAAGAATGTGAAGTGCGGTCTCATTGTCATGGGTGACCAACCCAAATGGAAGATGTGATATGACAAGTGTGAAAAATAGGACTTACCTGGCGAAGTCTTTGAGGGGATGACAGAAAAAGGGCTGGAAAACTTGGTGCTTCCTGATAATTCCCTATCATAGGATTTGACAACTCGGTGTTTCCTGACTGCAAGAGTTGAAAACTCGAGGCTTCCCGATTGCAAGGTTGATCTCTTCATTTCTTTGGGATTTTCCTAATGGCAGGGTTCATCCCATCGTCCTTTTATTCCATGATCAAAATCGATTCTTTATTATCATCACCACAATGCTTCTTTCTTTTTCCACCATCTTGCTGGACCTCATTAAGGATTTTCCTGTAACAATTCAAAAATATGTGCAAAATGGTGTTTTTTTTTTTTTTGAGGTTAGATGATATTGGCATGCATCCTTACCCTGATATTGAAATATAGGTCCCCCCCTCTTCGATGCTCCATCGTCATAGGTGCCCTTGTTTGTTATCCCAAAGCTTTCTTTTGTTCTTCTGATGCATTGGCTCATTCATGTGCTAGCCATCCACTCAGCTGTAAATGCAGTGCCCATCCCGGGCTGTCTTCGACAATTACTGCTTGCATCGTTCATCAAGCTTGACCCTGCCCCCAAGTGTGGTACTGCTTGATTCATCATGAAGGATTTTCTCTCCTGGCTTCTTCTAAGAATTATCCTCTGATTGATTGTGTGCATCATGTCAATACCCATCAAGATTGTTAATCAGTCATGAACTTGACTCTAGTTGAAACAGTACTCTTCAAGTACATGTTATCATCAGCCTTCTTGGAACTCATCCAGTCATCCAGACATGCATCTCATAGCTTGCAGTACAAAGGCTCATGGTTGTATGCTCAATGCTCTTCTCATAGATTCCTTTCAACTCTTCTAATCAGATTGTGAAAAGAAATGTCTCAGCCTCATCAATGATGCTGCTTTTTATCACCCATACTCATGCGGTAAAGCGCTCATCTGGCTTCAGAACAAGTTGTCCCACAATCAGTCTTCGATGTGGGTGCCTTTCCGACATTCATTCAGTGTAGTTGTGTGATAACATCTGTCTATAACCATGTTTCAAAGAATGACAATATGAGATTGTCCTTTAAGTGCAGCATTGTTCCACAGTCAGTCTTGGTGGTGTGCATCTTTTCACCATTCAATTACATTCATCTGTGTATCTTCATCGATTGCTAACCATGTTTCAAAAGATGATGATATGAAAGTGTCCTTCAAGTACATCCTTGTTTCTCCATTACCGACAGGGTTCACTGGAGCATGAGCCATTTTGGAATGACATTGCCCCCAATATGATCTGAATGTGCTCGTTCATTTGATTTATTTGTCTTTGAACATCATTGTCTTCAGTTCACTGATTCATCATTTAATCATTGCCTCATAGCTGATCTAAGCACTGCTTGTTTTTCCTTTTCAAGGTCTACTGTATTGCCCCCAGCTACTCAACTTTTCAAGGAGTGTCGAGGACTTCAATGTCATTTCTATCAACGATTTTGCATACTCGATCAATGTTCTTTTGTGTTTGATAATCTTCCTTGTTCTAGAATCAACTCTCACATTTCAAAGATCATGTCTATTCAAAGTCTAGTTTGTTGAAATGAAATCAGAGATGTCCTTTTTGAAAATCTTTTGAAAATCAAGCTTTTTGATCAAAGACCCAACACACGTTATTCGAAATACACAGTCTTTTGATTGTCTCGTATTTTGAAAACAGAAATTGACCCCAATGGCTTTTTTCCATGGTTCAACATCAACTAATGGCTTTTTCCATGGTTCTTTGTATCAATTTGAATCCTTGATATTAGGTATATCATTTGATAGTCTATGATGAGGTGACCTTTGCGTGAATTTCAAAAGCAAGGCACCCAAGTCAACACTTAGGCTTTATCAAGAAAGGTTATTTCTTTTCTTAGCACTTGTTTTATCAGCATGCATAATAACCAATAGCTTAATTCATGAAGTCACGACCCTTATGGAAAAACTCTTCAAATTTTGAGAGCGTCATTTATCGGTTCAAATTGCTTACTTGATTAAAAAGGGCTTTTAAAAGCATGTAATGCAGGCTATGGTTCATGGCTATGAAAGAAAGGAATTTCAAAGGCTCAAAAGGTGTTTGAGGGTTTCAAAGACCTAGGATCAACATCAACTATTCATCAACTTGTTTTCTATTGTTGTCTTTGTAGAGGAAACGACATATAACCTTGTTAACCTCAAAGTTCAGACTTTTCTTAACATAAGTCATAATACAAATCCCCCTTTCCTTGATGAATAACCAACCTCAATCATCTGATAACATCATAGGCTTTATAATAGAAACCAAAAGTCACGTTTATAGCTTAGTTTTTTTTTTTCTAGTATTGACTTTTGTTGTGTCCCTCCTTGATTGAAATTTCTTTTGCTTTTCATAGACATGATAGGCGTTCTCCATCCTTTATCTTTGACTTGTATTTAAGTGAAGGCAATTTCAACTTCCTTTTTTTCATTTTTTTTTTATAGCCTTCCTCAAAACTTTCTTATATGCCCCCAGTCTATGTGTCTTTCTTCTAGCTTTCTCTCAATCATTGGACTTTTTGTTCTAAGCTTCCTCTTTATCCATTAATCATATCAATGTTTCAAAATATATCATTTGCCCCTAGTGTGGGGTGTGATCCTAGTCAGGGTTTTCATAAAAAATATTCTATTAAGCTCAAAATGGGACTACAAGGGATATAATCTTTAGAAAGTGAAGGGATATCAAAGATGGCCTTTTCTCATTTCAAGCAAGGTCGGTTAGAACCGATAAATTTTGACCCCATCCGGTGTAATGATTTGGACTTGTAAGAATCATGATTCACGAGTCCATAACTACCGAATCCACTACATGTCATTATGCATAATGCTAAAACTTAGCTATATGATGTGTGGTTCAGTTTCAGGAGGTATGAGTTCAAAATTGGTTTAGGTCACCTCATATCATTTTTCAAGCATCAAGTCATTTCTGTAATCAAAACACTTTTAATCTTCCGGATTGATTAACCTTTATCGCATGTTGGAGTTTGATCAAAATATTTTTGTCAGAATAAAATGCTAAACATCTATTGATTTAAAAAAAAACAAAGAGACAAAAGCAAGGCATGTTTCGTTGAAGGATGAGATGTGATCCCCAAAACAAAATGCAGAATTCCATAACAATATGATTGACAGTTCATCACCATTCTTGAATAAGCTTTTCTGGCAATATCTATGTTTTGCCAAGCACTTTCGATCACATGTCATTTTGAAGATGTTCGGGGGACAATATAGCCAATGACACCCTCCTTTGCAAGCTCCACTGTCCCTTTCTCACCAACTTTTAGACTCGCTTCTTGAAAATTCTTGCAAATTGCTGCAATTGAAATGGTTGAGACCCCATCATGAATCACATTCTTGTTGGATTAAACCACCTAGAAATGGTGGTTGCATGGGATTTGTCGGAGTCAGGTAAAAGACTGGAATCTAGCAGATGCTGGCAAATAAACTCACATGACAACTATTCAATTGAAATTCTTGCAACTATTCCATTGAAATGGCCAAGGACCCCACCATGACATCACATCTCTTGTCTGGATTATACCGCATAGAAAATGGTAGTTGCATGGGATTTGTCGGAGTCTAGCAAAAGTCTAAAATCTGGCAGATTCTGTTAAAAGACATTGGAGTAGTCGATGATACAACAAGACTTGGTTAGACCAACATAATTAAGGTTTTCCATCGTCAGATTCTTATAATTCACCTCTCATTATTGTTCTGGAATCCATGGAAGATCCTTTAATCTTTCCTCTCCTCATAGCTTGTTCAATTTTTGGCAATCCATACAACTTCATGTCAACCTTCCAATGTTGTTGTTGTTGTTGTTGTTTTAGGACTGTTGGAAACCTCTCAATATCTAGGTAATCTTGGCAGTGCGCAAAAACAAAAATGTATGGAATCATTTATTGGCAAAATTGGAAGAGAAACTGATGAATCCACAACTCCTCTATTTCCTCTTTGATTCCTCACTGACGGTGCAGCAAACAACCACTTTTGCGTTTTAATGCCAATACTAGTAGGCGAAAATTGTGGACAATCTGAAACCACTGCATCCCTTCTTGGATTTCCCATTTACAGATCCACAAATAGATTCCTGCTGAGAGATCTCTACAACGTTGAAGCTTGATGTCTGCGTAACGTTTTTCAAACCAAATCTGGCTCTTCAACATGCTACAGTTTCTTCGTGCTGAAACTGATGAGAGAAATATTTATAACATTTGCAATTAGTAAATCCTCTCTTGCACTCTCAACTTGCAGCATCACAAACAGGTTTTCGTAGAGAGAGCTCTGCCACGTTGAAGTTCGACGACTACTCATATTTTCAGACCAGGCCTGACTCCTCTGCCTAGTACAATGTTTTGCTCGTGCCACTGGTGGGAAAAAGTTTCAAAGCATATGTAATTAATACATCCCCTTTTGCATTTCCCATTGGCAGATCCACAAATAAATCTCTACAGAGAGAGCTTTACCACATAGAAATTCAGTGTCTAATCATGTTTTTTCAGACCAACATCTTGTGCTGCTGAACTGGAATTGAGCTCATAATTGGGGTAACTTCAAAGAAGACTAATGCACCATGTACAAGAGGTTAGTAGTTGTTTGGTTCCATTAGATGATGTGGAGGCGATGAACACTTAACAGTGCAACTGGACAAGAACTAGAGTTGTCATTAGTTGATGACTGACGACATTGTTGTTGTTGTTCATTACTGAAAAGAAGAGGTATAGCTTCAATTGAACGTGACCAAACAGTGTTCCCATAGAAGACTGTGTAGACATTCTCTTTCCATTTGATGCTCAACACTTGTTCGAGCAAAGCTGAGTCAGCTACTTCACCTTTGATGCTCTCAAGCTTAATATGATAATAAGCCTCTATTTGACACCTTTCTTCACTTCCATCCTCTTTCTTCAATCACGTGCAGCACAGCTTGTGTGGGGGGACCTACCTTTCAACCCGGTACATGCATGATAAATGTATGAATATGTAATCTATATGACGAACTTGCCCTTCGAGGGGTGACATATGGTCGCAACTCTTGTATGATGAAACAAGAATCTTGATTCTTGCTCAAACTCTATAATGAAAATTTTTTGAGCGACGGTCATTGTGTCACACATAAGTCTGGAGTTCAAGATGCTTCAAGAAGAGCTTGCTCGGATGCAAAACAATGTATACGGACCATACATCCTAAAGACAGGTTCTAATCTTTTTAAGTGAGACAAAAGGTAGGCTTACTATTTGGTCTCTAAAAAGGGTCTCTCGTTGTCCCAGTGATCGCCCTCGTGGAGGCAATATGGGGGCTTGTAGGCAATGAGATGGTACGTGTACCAACCGTTACTAGTCTAAGCACTCAACGAAGAGTTCGGGTTTACACAAACTTAAACCTTGACTAAAAGTCGTAAGGTAACCTGCTAGTCCCCCTCCTAACCTGAAGCTTGTGTGTGCTTTTAAAAAAAAAAATTACACTATATGATGCATGAGACAATTCTACAAAATACATGGATAAAACAAAAATAAAATAAGACAAAAATGCAAAAACATACATGTCACACCCCTCAAAAATCTAAAGGCGCGCGGCATCGGCTGGCGATTTTCATTGTGTTCTAATGATTTGGTTCTTTGGAGTCGCCACCTAGTATTTTGTCACTAGGAACCCTAACTGGTCTTTCAGAGATTCTAAGGCAAGGGACTGGTTGCGTAAAGGGAAGGTACTAGCACCCCTAGTACGCCCTACCTAAGGTAAGCTGCTTGGTGTTTGGTTTGCTCTATAGTCTATGGTGTTGGTGTCTTCTAAACCCGTCAATTATTTTGGATAGAAACCTAAGGAGATTCCATGTGCTTTGAAAGCTCATTTTTCCTTAGTATTTCAGGAGTTGGCGACTCGTAAATCGCAAGGAACAGGAAAAACAAAAAGGAACGAAGAAAATTTCACAACTCTAAAAAAAAAACAATTTTATCTTTCACGACTCGTAAACCGTGGAGTAATAAAAGCTTCTTTCAAACATGTGTATAGATTTATTACTCCAAAAATATTTTGGATGTTCATCCTTTTAAAGATCTCTTCATCCAAACATTAGCGGTGAATAATAAATACGATTTCTCCTCCCAAAATAAGATTTCTATAGTTTTTTGGAATATTGGCCAATACCCTTTGGAGTTTTACAAACATGTTGTAAAATCCACAAATGCAAGAAAATAATTTGTGTTTAAGAAATCCATGCGAAAACACACCTTCAAAGCTTTCAATATTTTTTTTTTTGTATATAAAAAAAATTCAAAACATGTTAGAGTATTGGCCGTATGCAACACGCAAGAAACAATTTTTTTTTTTTGACGAAAACGGGTGTTTTTAAACACTGAAATTGTACCCCATAGTATAAAAATACAAATCAAAGTATATATAAAAACCAAAATATATATATATATATATATATATGAAAGCAAACAACAAAATATATATTTTTTTTAGACTTTTCAGAAATTTTTTTTTTATTTTATTTTTTTAAAAATAAAATATATATACATACAATATATAATAATATAATATAATATTAATATCAAGTGGGCTGGGCCGGCCCAACTAACTGGGCCGGACTCCAACCCCAAAAACGTTGGGCCGGACTCGGCCCAACAGCATCTTGTCTTGATCTGGGCCGGACCGGCCCAGACCGCAATCTGGGCCGGACGGCCCAGACGCATATCATGGGCCAGACCCTGTCTGGCCCAACAGAAGAAAAAGAAATGAACGGGGGGGGAATTATTCCCCCCCCGTATGCCTCCTGCATGCAGAACGATTCTGCATGCAGGAGGCCAACCTATGCCAGCCTTCAACAGAAAAGAATACACGGGGTAAGGATAGTGTACTTGGCGCAGCGGAGGCGGCGGCTTGCTGGCGGGGGCTGCGGTGGAGGCGGTGGCAGCGGCTTGGCTCACGTGGTTTCAAAGTGGACCGAAACCACACCTTCGGTTCGCTTGCTCCTGTTTCAACCTCTTGAGTCCCCTCTCGGTTTCAAACTATCCCAAGCTTCTCCACTCTGGTTTTCGGTCGCTGTTTCTTAAGTTCTGTGGTTTCTCTCTCCTTCGGTCTCTCTCTCTCTCACTGTCTCGGTTTTTTTTCCTTTTTCGGGTCCCTTTTTCGTTCGTCTCCTCCTCCTTCTTCTCACTCTGCTTCTTCTCTATTTATAGGCATATCGGGGCATGCATGGGGGAACGAGGCGTGCTGGTCGGTCGGGCGGCAGGCGTCGCTGCCGAGGTGCTTCTCTCGGTTTCGGTGGCGCGGCGGGTGGTCGGCCAGTGGCTTCGGTTTCGGGGGTCCCAAGGTGTGGAGCGTCGGGCCATGGCACGTGAGGAGAGAGGCGGGGACAAAAACCCCGGTTTTCCTCTTCTCTGCTACGCTTGCGTGGGGGAAGAAGAAGAGAAACAGTGCCGTTCAAAACGGCACCGTTTGGTCTCTATTCTTTTTTTTTTTTTTAAACGCATGAAACGGCGTCGTTTTGGAGAAAACGCGTCGTTTCATTCAAATGTGGCGCCAGAAACGCGCCAACGTTCACATCAGTCCCCCAATTATTTTTGTTCCTTTCAATTGCGTCCCTGCTAATTTCGGTCTCGTTCGCCTAGTTGGCTGCCTTTTCCACTTTAGTCCTTGGCCTCTAATTTATGCAATTTAGCCCTCAATTTATCAATAAACTTCCAATTTCTTCAATTAGACCCCTCAATCAATTCCAAACAGCCCCCTATCTTTGTGCCTTTTTCAAATTGGTCCCTGGTTTCGGATTTTCAACAATTAAACCTCTAATTGGCCATTAAACTTCAATATTTATGCAATTGAGCCCCTGATTTGACTTAATAAAATCCTAAAAAATATAATTTGGCCCCAGAACTTAAATTTATTTTATTTAAAGCCCAAATTGACTTAAAAATCAATTTTTCTTGCAATCAAATCCCCTATAAATCCAATTAAAAATTCAATTAAGTCCATAAACATCCAAATTTGGGCTTTTCTCCTCAAAAATTCAAAATTCCTTTCTAAACCTGGCCCTCATCCTTCAAGAATATACTGCCAAAAATCCAATCTTTGTATTTTTATACTCCTTGACCAATTTTCTGACCATTTTCTGAGCGTTTCTGCCTCCTGTTATTTTTCTAGCCTTCTTTGGCTATTTATTTAATTTTTGCGGGGACCCAAAAAAAAGGGTTACAACAGATGCCCCCTATTTATAGAGCTTACGGAGCAAAGGTTTTGCGCAGTAAGTTTTATAAAGATAATCCAAACTAAACTCCCGAAACTGATCTGGTCGAAGCTTGATCGATCTGAAACTCTTTCTTTACAACAATCCTCTTCGGCCATCGGAATCCCATCTGGCAATTCCCTTTAACGAAAATGAAATATGAGGTCCCTTCTAGCGACCTCCTTTGACAAATATTGAAATATGAGATCTCTTCTGGCGATCTCCTTTACTCAACTTGGAATCCCATCTAGCGATTCCTATTAACAAACATGAAGTACGAGGTCCCATCTGGCGACCTCTAAAATAGTGAAACACGAGATCCCTTCTGGCGATCTCAAACAACCTGGAATCCCATCTGGCGATTCCTTTTAAACAACATGAAGTGTGAGGTCCCATCTGGTGACCTCCATAATAGTGAAACGCGAGATCCCTTCTGGCGATCTCAAACAACCTGGAATCCCATCTGGCGATTCCTTTTAACCAACATGAAATACGAGGTCCCATCTGGCGACCTCCAAATAGCAAAACACGAGATCCCTTCTGGCGATCTCAATCAACTTGGAATCCCATCTGGCGATTCCTTTTATTCAATATGAAATACGAGGTCCCATCTGGCGACCCCCAAATAGTGAAACACGAGATCCCTTCTGGCGATCTCAAACAACTTGGAATCCTATCTGGCGATTCCTTTTAAACAACATGAAGTGTGAGGTCCCATCTGGCGACCTCCATAATAGTGAAACGCGAGATCCCTTCTGGCGATCTCAAACAACCTGGAATCCTATCTGGCGATTCCTTTTAACCAACATGAAATACGAGGTCCCATCTGGCGACCTCCAAATAGCGAAACACGAGATCCCTTCTGGCGATCTCAATCAACTTGGAATCCCATCTGGTGATTCCTTTTATTCAATATGAAATACGAGGTCCCATCTGGCGACCCCCAAATAGTGAAACATGAGATCCCTTCTGGCGATCTCAAACAACTTGGAATCCCATCTGGCGATTCCTTTTATTCAAAGCCGAAATATGAAGTCCCTTCTGGTGACCTTCATCGAAATACGAGATCCCTTCTGGCGATCTCTTTTAACCAAACAACTTGGAATCCCATCTGACGATTCCCTTTTACCGATTGTTATCGATGTCGTTCTTCCTGTTGGCAGGATTTGAAAAATATTATCTTCTCTTCTTGTTGTTCTAGACTCAACTCAATGATTCTTTCCTCGTCCACAAACTGGTTGGAATGCACTAAGATCTCCTCCTGTAACGATAAAAACATACATGCAATGACTTTATGATTAGATGCAATGCATGCATTCGTACCTGGTTTTGAAACATAGGCCCCCATCCTCTTTTCTAGTTCATGAGACTCCCTCGTAACATGAGCTTGCTTTTGAAGTCGTATGTTGGATTCATCTCTCGTGTTGCCTTTTTTACTTATCATATTCTTGGAGAAGAAGTATTTGACTTTCCTCCAGTAGTCCTTTTCTCAAAATGTAAGATTTGTTATTGCCTTTATGTCATGCTTTTGTCAAATGCTTTAGCTTGGTTTTCAAATCTATAGGCTTCCATAAAACTTTTCATAAAACATCTTGTATTGCCCCCAGTGTAGGGGTGTGATCCTAGCTTGAGCTTTTATATTAGAGAAGAAATTCGTTCAGTCGATGCTAAACTTTTTAAATGAGTGATGAGATGCACAAAAATGATTGTTGTGAGATCAATGCACAAAAAGAAAGAAATCAATGGCCAAACTTTGCTTTATTGATTCAGGGAACTACATCAAGCGTAATATCTTTTTACAGAGTCAGAATTCACAGGTCGAGCTAGGTCTTCTCCATCCATTCTAGCTAACTTCAACGCTCCTCCTGAGAATGCCTTTGTTACTATATAAGGACCCTCATAATTTGGTGCCCATTTGCTTTGATCATCTCCGGGTAATGACAATATTTTCTTCAATACTAGATCCCCTTCTTGAAACAACCGCGGTCTAACCTTCTTATCATACGCCTTAGCCATTCGTTTCTGGTAAAGTTGGTGATGACATATTGCGGCCATCCTCATTTCACTGATCAGGTTCAGTTGCTCGTGTCTCACTCTGGCCCACTCGGCCTCTTTTAACTCAGAATCTATTAACACTCTTAACGACGGGATTTCCACTTCCAAAGGCATCACTGCCTCCATACCGTACACCAAAGAATATGGGGTAGTCCCTGTCGAAGTTCGAACTGCGGTGCGATATGCATGAAGGGCGAATGGTAACATCTCATGCCAATCCTTATAGGTGACTACCATCTTCTGAATAATCTTTTTGACATTCTTGTTAGCGGCTTCTACCGCCCCATTCATCTTTGGTCTATATGGCGAAGAATTGGAATGCTTGATTTTCCATTTAGTGCAGAGCTCTATTATCATCTTGCCGTTGAAATTCTGGGCATTATCAGTTATAATCTTTTCTGGTGGACCATACCGACATATCAAATCTCTCTCAATAAATCTCTTCACCACTTTTTGTGTCACATGAGCAAATGACCCGGCTTCTACCCATTTTGTGAAGTAGTCAATAGTCACGAGGATAAATCTATGACCATTGCTCGCTTTTGGGTTTACAGGTCCAATCACATCAATTCCCCACATTGCGAAGGGCCATGGAGATGTTAAGTTAAACAGAGGAGCTGGTGGCATATTGACCTTGTCACTGTAAATTTGACATTTGTGACATTTTCTGACATAGTCGATACAATCTTTTTCTAGTGTCATCCAAAAATAACCAGCCCTTTGGATTTTCCTTGCCATCATATGCCCGCTAGCATGGGTTGAGCAAATCCCCTCATGGACCTCTCTTAATGCCTTTCTAGCATCTGCCTCATCCAAACACCTTAACAGGGTTCCATCAAATGATCTTTTATACAAAATCTCTCCATCTAAATAGAAGCCTATAGCCAACCTTCTCAAGGTTTTCTTATCCGTTTTAGAAGCTCCCACCGGATATTCCTGATTCTGCACAAGATTCTTGATATCGTAATACCACGGTTGTCCGTCCATCTCTCCTTCAACTAAACAACAGTGCGCTGGATCGTTTCTAATATCAATGTGTACCGGTTGTACCTTGCACTTGAGGTCAATGGTAGTCATAGCAGCTAGTGTAGCCAAAGCATCCGCAAAATGGTTCCCCTCCCTTCCCAGATGGGTGAATCTAATTTCTTCAAATTCCTTTGCTAGCATGGACAGGTATTCCTGGTACGGCCTCAACTTTTCTTCTTTGGTTTGCCATTCCCCTTTGACCTGGCAGATGATCAACATTGAATCCCCATATACATCTATCTTCTTTATCTTTAACTCCAATGCCGCTTCTAAACCGAGTATACAAGCTTCATACTCAGCTGTATTGTTGGTGCACTCGAAATGTAGTTTGACCGAAACTAGGTATTGTTTCTTATTAGTAGAGATTATTACCGCCCCTACCCCGTTACCATATACATTTACTGCCCCGTCAAAAAACATGGTCCACCAATCTGTCTTCTCTTCTTCCTTTTCTATTGACAATATATCTTCATCAGGGAAATCAAAATCCAAAGGTTCGTAATCTTCAATAGCATTATCGGCCAGATGGTCTGCGATTGCACTCCCTTTTACGGCTTTCCTTGTCATGTACACTATGTCATATTCTGCTAATAAAACCTGCCACCTCGCAATTCGACTTGAGAGAAAAGGCTTGTTACAAATATACCTCAGGGGATCCAATTTTGAAATCAACCAAGTGGTATAGTATAACATGTAATGTCGCAACCTCTTTGCCGCCCACACCAACGCACAACAAAGTTTTTCTATCTCCGTGTATCTGGACTCACATTCAGTGAATTTCTTACTCAAGTAATAAATAGCTCTTTCCTTCCTTCCGGTTTCATCATGCTGACCCAATACACATCCCATGGCTACTTCAGTTACGGTTAGATATAATACTAGAGGTTTCCCTGATACAGGAGGCACCAGTAAAGGTGGATTTTGTAAATAATGCTTGATTTTATTGAATGCCTCCTCACACTCCTCATTCCAGGTTCCATGATTCTTTTTCCTTAGCAGTCGGAATATAGGCTCGCATGTTGTTGTTAGCTGAGCTATAAATCGAGCAATGTAATTCAACCTTCCCAAGAATCCTCTTACTTCTTTCTCCGTCTTAGGGGATGACATAGCTTGAATGGCCCTCACTTTATCTGGATCCACCTCTATACCTCTATCGCTTACCACAAATCCCAACAGCTTGCCCGATTTAACTCCGAATGAACATTTTGCAGGATTAAGCCTTAGTTCATACTTCCTCAACCTCTCGAATAACTTCCTCAAAACTTCCACATGATCCTGTCCCCTTTTAGACTTGGCAATCATATCATCTACATACACCTCAATTTCTTTGTGCATCATGTCGTGGAATAGAGTCACCATTGCTCTTTGATATGTTGCACCTGCGTTCTTTAACCCAAATGGCATGACCTTGTAGCAGTAGGTCCCCCAAGGTGTGACAAAAGTTGTTTTCGCCTTATCCTCTGGAGCCATTTTTATTTGATTGTATCATGAAAAACCGTCCATAAAGGAATAAGTGGAACTTCGGGCCGCATTATCCACTAAAACATCTATGTGTGGTAGAGGAAAATCATCCTTAGGGCTAGCTCTATTCAAATTCCGAAAATCCACACAAACTCTAATCTTCCCTTCTTTCTTAGGCACCACAACAATGTTAGATACCCATTGTGGATATCTAACTACTTCTAAAAAACTAGCATCCCATTGCTTTTCGAGTTCTGCCTTGACCTTGATCCAGACGTCCGGGTGGGCCCTCCTCAGTTTCTGCTTGACTGGCTTATAACCTTCTTCCAACGGTATCTTGTGTTCTACAATGCTTGTATCCAAACCGGGCATATCTTCATAGGACCAAGCAAAGACATCTGAATATTCATGTAGTAGGGTGATCATTTTCATCCTTTGTTCAGAAGTAATTAGGGTACCTATTTTCAATTCTTTCTTGAGTTGACCATTGCCCACATTGATGGTTACGAGTTCCTCGGCGGCAGCCTTCCAAGTCTGTTCCTATTGTTCTACTAGCTTGGTGAATTCACTGATATTGCTTTCATCCCACTCTTCTTCTTCCATAGATATTACATGCTCGTTCAAGTTTGGCCATTTATTCTTGATGTTAGATGTATGTGATGTTGTAGGAGATCCGCTTTCAGGATTCCTGAAAGCGGGAAGTGCTTGGTGTAAATGCATATATAAGAAACAATTTTTGAAAAAAAGTGCATGATCTCATATTCATTCAAAGGAAAAGGTAGGCTTCATGACAAACATAGAATCTAGCTGACATCATGAGCCTCGATTGTCGACTAGAGAAAATAAAAGCAAACATAAGCAATGACAAAAACATTTTAAGGCAAACAAAGTTGGTTTACATTTTGAAAACCACTGGAGCTTCTTGGGTCACCCAATTCTGGAACTTTTCGCCTTGAGCCAACTTGCGCACAAAGGTCTTGGCGGAGACTTCTTCTAGGGTATGGATCGTCAGTTGTGGCAGCACTTCATCTTCTTTTCCCGCCATTGCTTTCGCGACACCTTTTTCCTTCTCCTTTCCCTCCAAGGTGTTTATGCTCATACTTGCCAGCTCTAGACCCAGGCTTTCAGCTCCCTTATCATGTTGCACTATGTATGCAACTTTTGGGAATGATACGCTAAGGGGAGGGATTTCCAGCTGTTCTTCTTCAAGATCTCTTCCTTTAATTCTAGCCATCCTTCTTGTCCTTCTCCGATCAGCAGCCCAACGATAATCCTCCTGGTTAAGTTGATATCCTAGCCCAAATCTTTGATCAACTTTTCTCTTCCTTGTCGGATTAGCCCCTTCTGGTATTCCGCAAGCGAGGTTATATCGACGTGGGACCCCACGGTTCAAGAAACATAGACTTGCCATCCTTGTTGCTTCTGAGATTCTTGGCCTTCTTAGCACGGTGTTCTCCGGCACCCAGTCGGTGTTCACGATCTCAAAAGCATGGATATTGTTATCCTTGCAATCCTCCGCTTCGATGAAAGGCACAACCACATTCTTTATCATGGATATTGCCTCCTCAGCCTTGACGGTTACTAACATCCCATTCATGATGTACTTCAAACATTGGTGCAATGATGAAGCTACTGCCCCCGCTGCGTGGATCCAAGGTCTTCCCAACAACATGCTATAGGAAGGGTGGATATCCATAACCTGAAGTGTCACTAGGAACATTTGTGGTCCCACATATAGCTCCACTTCTAAAGTCCCAAGTATTGGCCTAGGTGAGCCATCATATGCTCTGGCTATCATAGTACTTGGCTTCATATGGGATTCATCAATTGACATTTCCTCCAGAATGTGCTTTGGCAACACGTTGAGGGACGAGCCATTATCGATGAGCACCTTCCCTATGAGGCAGTCTTTGCACCTAACAGTAATGTATAAAGGCTTGTTGTGTCCGGTACCTTCAGCATCAAGCTCATCAGCCGTGAAGTAGAGGTAATTAGTTGCATGGATCCTCCCCACTAAATGCTCCATGGTTTTGTGCTCAATGTCCTGGGGTACATATGCCTCATTCAATACCTTTTGCAAGGCATTTCGATGCGGCTCAGAGCTGAGTATCAGAGACATAAGGGAGATCCGAGCTGGAGTCTTTTTTAGTTGATCCACTATGCAATATTCGCTATGCTTGATCAACTTTAAAAACTCATTCGACTCCTCTTCTGTTACCGGCTTATTAACTTCTGGTGCTTTGTCCAGATCGACCACTTCTTTACCCTTTTCCTTCCTCCATTCTTCAGGCGTAAAGCAACGACCACTCCTGGTCAAACCACCTATCTCTGTCTGGAACAAAGGAAGAGGCGCTCGAATGTTAGATGCATACCCATAATTATACGGCATGGCATTGTGATTCTCTTTTGTGCAAGACGGTTTAATCAAGATAAGCCTTGGGGGCCCATTAGCAGTCTGTTGGACCCTGCAAACTCCTACCATCTCATCTTCACCTTCCATCATGCTCACCTCACACTTGCTCTCCATGGGTTCAATCCTCAATTGTCCCATCTTCAACATTTTTGCGATCTTTTCGCAAAACTCGGCGCAATCCTCAATGTGATGTCCATCTCTTCCGTGAAACTCACAGTAGTCATCTCTCTCCAATTGCCTTACCACCTTTGCCTCTAGAAATCCTGATTGTACTAACATGTCGTACAACCTTTTCTTCGGCACCTTCAACACCTTGCCTTGATTTCCCACTTCGATCATGCCTATTCCACCACTATTTGGAGCATGTTTAGGCAATGGGTTTGAATTAACATTGGGCTTGTCTTCGAAGGATACCCAACCCAACTTAATAAGCTCCAATAACCTCTTCTTGAATGCATAGCAGGTTTCAATCCCATGCCCGGGATTACCCCCATGGTACTCGCAAGTCAAATCGGGCTTGTACCAAATTGGGAATGGTGGTTGTAGTGGTAGTGTAGGGATAGGAGCTACTTGTCCAATGCTCAAAAGTTTGGCATACATGTCCTTCAAAGGCATGGGTAACGACGACAGTTATTCTGAAGTGTATCCTGAGTGGGGTCTTTGGTAGTGATTTTGGTAGTTTGGTTGGTTATTTGTTCGGTTAGGTGAAAAAGATTGGTTAAAGTTTACGCGTGGGAATTGAGAGGTAGGTGCTTGTGGGCTGTGGAAATTTACTTTTTTGCCTTTGTACCCGCCTTCCAAATTGTTAACGTCCCCTTCTCTTTTCCTTCCCATAAAACCTTTCTTCTCTAAAGGCTCCGCTATGCGCCCTGCTTTAATTCCTTGCTCTATCCTTTCCGTCACACGTACAACATCATAGAAATGTTGAGATGAGCTACCCATTAAATGCTCATAGTAAGGTGCCTTGAATGTATTGGCGAACAAAGTCACCATCTCCGTTTCTATCAAAGGGGGCTGCACGTGCGTGGCCTCGTCCCTCCATCTTTGCGCATAAGCCCTCACTGACTCTTGGCTTCTCTTTTCCATTGACATGAGGCTCGTTCGATCTGGAGAAATTTCCAAATTGAACTTGTATTGCCTTAGGAAAGCCTCTACTAAGTCCTTCCATTTCTTAATCTTGACATTATCCAGCCTCATGTACCAACTTAGCGCAGATCCCGATAGACTGTCTTGGAAAAAGTAGATCATTAACTTATCGTCGTGAATCACTTCAGCCATCTTATTGCAATAAGATCGAAGGTGAGTGTTTGGGCATTCCAACCCAGTGTACCTTATAAACTCTGGTATCCTAAAATCTTTTGGTACCGTGAGGTTAGGTACCAAGCATATTTCCGACGCTCGCATGGGGTCAAACCAATCATTTCCCTCGAGTGCTCTTAACCTTTCTTCTAATGCTGATATCTTGTCATCATTCACAAAACCAGTGGACCTATTATCGGAAGGCCCCTCGGCTGTTAAATCTACAGTGATATGAGCTTGAGGGGGCTGAATGGGAATAGCAGGTGCAAAGTGCTGCCCCGTCACTGAATCTGCCCCCAAGTTCTGAGATAACCCCGGGACATGGACTAACGGTGCTCCTATAGGTGGTTGGGTGGATGTTCCCTCCCCGTTCTTGGCTCTTAAAAGTTGCTCAAGCAGATTGGTTAGCCGAGAAACTTCATTTTTCACAGATTCCAACTCGGTCTGGTAGTGTGACTCTAACTGAGCTCTTTCTTCGTTTTCCATTCTTGATCTAGACCGGGTTTGGTGTATTCTGGATGTGGGACCTATGTTTCACGATCTGCAGATGCATGCATAGATGTATGAGAAAAATGTATGATGGTGATGGATGCATGATTGTGATGTATGATTGTGAACGAAAAAAAACAACCATCTTATTATAAGCATTCTCTTGTCACATTGCTTTGATAGGAGTTCTGCCTTTCGAGTCGTTTGCTTGAATCATGTTCACCAAGAGACAGATTTTGCATAAGAAGGTGGGTCAACGCCCTTTTCATTAACGCTTGGATAAAAATACATTAGAAATAAAAGAAATACAATATTGCTAATCCCTCTCCTCCCTAAACTCTTTAGCCAACGGTAAGAAAGCAAAACCGCGGTTCTCAATCTTCCCTAGAAAGGCATCGGTTTCAGCTAGGCTTCGGCGATAGCGAATGATGTCTCCTCCCACATGATGTGTATTGATTCTAATAATTCGAGAGTGTGCGGCAGCTTCGTCCATTTGCTCATCTATTTTGGTCATTTTTTCTATGAGCAACATGTTGGTTCTGTTCAAAGCCGTGTTGTTGGCGTCGATTTGATCCTTGTGCTTTTCCATTGCTACTAGCTTCTCGTCTAAATACTTCACCTTTTCGCGTTCTTTGTCAAGCTTTATCCTCATAACTTTTATCTCATTCTTCTTCACCACCAACTCTGCTTTAACATCCTCGAAACCTCCCCTTTCGTTTTCCAACTCCATATATCTCTTATTCAAATCCTCGTACTTCCCAATCCTATCCATTAGTTCGAATTGCACTTGCACAAATTTCTCTTGGTAATATTCTGCACTTTCTTGGCAATCGCTAAAGTCCATCTCCATTGCTTCAAGTTCACCCCTTTTAGCTCCTTCTCACTTCTTTCCCTAGCAATCTTCTCCTCACCCAGTTTTGACTCAAGCTTTGTTATTTTCATGTCTCTAGACTGTATTTGCTCATCTAGAAATGTTCTCATTTTATCCTGTTCTAGCATCATTTCTTCCAACATCGCTTTGTCTTTTCTGCTCTTGCTCAATTCTATTCGTAGTTTCTCCACTTGCCTTCTCAAGTCTTCTTCATTGTTAACCCTCTTTCTCTTAATAGGTTCCTCTACAGTTTGAGGAGATCTGACTTCTACACGAGGCATGGCTGGAGCAGCTGAATCATCTTCAATATTAACCCTTTTTCTCTTAATAGGCTCCTCTACAGCTTGCGGAGATTTTGCTTCTACGCAAGGCATGGCTGAAGCAGCTGAGGCTCTCCATTTTACGTATCGTTCGCTCACACTTGGATCTCTCAAACCTTCTATCTCCACCAACACGAGATGCTTCCAATCTTGCTTGATGATCTCCAAAACTTCTTCTGCCATGGGATCTTTGAACAGACCAAAGAATTGAGCAATTCCCATAGTCCTGGGAACAAACTGCATGCCCCCAAGTTGTCTTACCACTAAAGCCGGAGCATAACTCACATAACCCGTAATCCCCACCAATGGTACCCAACGCCTTTGTCCACAACTCATTAGGACCTTTACTGTTGTTACCCATGGGGCTCTCCATTTAAAATCGCTATTGGGTAAACCTTCTAATTTATCAACCCAACCTTGGTTGTCTAGATCTCCCCATTCTTCTTCTTCTACTAACTTTAGGGGCTTTTGGGTGAACCACCAAAAATTATTGAAGACAGGTTTCTTTGTTTCGATATGGCTAACCATCCAAATATACAACAGTTGTGTGCAGCATCTCATTGCTCATTTTCCGGCCCTCCTACAATGGTTAAGTGTCAAAAATGTTTCGGCTAAAATAGCAACCACTGGATTGATCTGTGTGTTCTCATACTCCATATAAGCAGCAGCGGCCTCCAAACTTACTAAACCAGTCTGACTTGGGAACAACACAAGACCAAATATACCCAAGGCAATCAATCTCTCTTTTTCTACTCCTGACTTCTTTTCCAACTCTAGCATCCTCCATTTTAAACCGGTACCATTCTTTTCCAGAAACTTTTCCAAGTGGGAGATTCTGAGCAGTTTTGACAGCTCAGGGATGATCTTGTCGGACCTCAAAGGAGAATAAATCCGATACAGGTCGTTGGGAAACTCGGTCAACAATCCATATTCCTTAATCGTTGGGCATAAGTCTATGCTTCCAAAGGAGAAACATCGGTAGTCTGGATCCCAAAAATGAACCAAGGCTCGCACAGCTGGGCTTAAAACTTCTACCTTTGCGATTTCCATCAAACGTCCGTATTTCCTAAAAAATGCATCTTTATCCACATTCTGAAAATGAGTCGTTAACTTGTCCACCTCACTCACCATGCAATTCAGGTTCTTGATTGGTGACATCTTCTTAGCATCGCTTCTAAGGCAGTCTCCTTCAGTCAATTGTGACAGTTCAGAATTCTTTCCATACTCTACGATGGAAGATTTGATGATGGTCATTTCGTTCACAAATCCTGCAATTCAAAATGCATGGGGGGTTTAGTCTTGTTTTGATGCAAAAGATATATCGGAACATACACCCTAAGGATAGGTTCTAGTTCTTTTACGTGAGACATAGGGTAGGTTTACTACTAGGTCTCTAAAAGAGGGTCTCTTGCTGTTCCAGTGACCACCCTCGTAAAGGCGATATGGAGGTCCAGCAGATAGTGGGATGGCACGTGTACCAATCACAATCAGTCTAAACACTCAGCAAAGAGTTGGGGTTTACACAAACTTAAACCTTGACTCAAGTCATAAGGCAAGCTGCTTGTCCCCCACTTAATCTTAAAGTTACATGTGTGTGCCCTCAAAACATAATAACAATAATAAAGTGATGCATGATCATGCCATGTACGATAGAATGTAAAGATGTATGCTAAAGCTTTTTAAACAAAGTAACGTAAGAAAACAAAAACCAATAACACATAGCATAAAAAAACAAAAAAAAAACAAGCTTAGTCCAAGGGTCCCTAGTGGAGTCGCCATTCTGTCACACCCCTCAAAAATCTAAAGGCGTGCGGCATCGGCTGGCGATTTTCGTTGTGTTCTAATGATTTGGTTCTTTGGAGTCGCCACCTAGTATTTGGTCACTAGGAACCCTAACTGGTCTTTCAGAGATTCTAAGGCAAGGGACTGGTTGCGTAAAGGGAAGGTACTAGCACCCCTAGTACGCCCTACCTAAGGTAAGCTGCTTGGTGTTTGGTTTGCTCTATAGTCTATGGTGTTGGTGTCTTCTAAACCCGTCAATTTATTTTGGATAGAAACCTAAGGAGATTCCATGTGCTTTGAAAGCTCATTTTTCCCTTAGTATTTCAGGAGTTGGCGACTCGTAAATCGCAAGGAACAGGAAAAACAAAAAAGGAACGAAGAAAATTTCACAACTCTAAAAAAAAACAATTTTATCTTTCACGACTCGTAAACCGTGGAGTAATAAAAGCTTCTTTCAAACATGTGTATAGATTTATTACTCCCAAAAATATTTTGGATGTTCATCCTTTTAAAGATCTCTTCATCCAAACATTAGCGGTGAATAATAAATACGATTTCTCCTCCCAAAATAAGATTTCTATAGTTTTTGGAATATTGGCCAATACCCTTTGGAGTTTTACAAACATGTTGTAAAATCCACAAATGCAAGAAAATAATTTGTGTTTAAGAAATCCATGCGAAAACACACCTTCAAAGCTTTCAATATTTTTTTTTTGTATATAAAAAAAATTCAAAACATGTTATAGTATTGGCCATATGCAACACGCAAGAAACAATTTTTTTTTTTTGACGAAAACGGGTGCTTTTAAACACTGAAATTGTACCCATAGTATAAAAAATACAAATCAAAGTATATATAAAAACCAAAATATATATATATATGAAAAGCAAACAACAAAATATATTTTTTTTAGACTTTTCGGAAATTTTTTTTTTTTTAAAAAATAAAATATATATACATACAATATATAATAATATAATAATATAATATAATATTAATATCAAGTGGGCTGGGCCGGCCCAACTAACTGGGCCGGACTCCAACCCCAAAAACGTGGGTCGGACTCGGCCCAACAGCATCTTGTCTTGATCTGGGTCGGACCGGCCCAGACGCATAGCACTGGGCCAGACCCTGTCTGGCCCAACAGAAGAAAAAGAAATGAACGGGGGAGGGAATTATTTCCCCCCCTGTATGCCTCCTGCATGCAGAACGATTCTGCATGCAGGAGGCCAACCTATGCCAGCCTTCAACAGAAAAGAATACACGGGGTAAGGATAGTGTACCTGGCGCAGCGGAGGTGGCGGCTTGCTGGCGGGGGCTGCGGTGGAGGCGGTGGCAGCGGCTTGGCTCACGGTGGTTTCAAAGTGGACCGAAACCACACCTTCGGTTCGCTTGCTCCTGTTTCAACCTCTTGAGTCCCCTCTCGGTTTCAAACTATCCCAAGCTTCTCCACTCTGGTTTTCGGTCGCTGTTTCTTAAGTTCTGTGGTTTCTCTCTCCTTCGGTCTCTCTCTCTCTCACTGTCTCGGTTTTTTTTCCTTTTTCGGGTCCCTTTTTCGTTCGTCTCCTCCTCCTTCTTCTCACTCTGCTTCTTCTCTATTTATAGGCATATCGGGGCATGCATGGGGGAACGAGGCGTGCTGGTCGGTCGGTCGGCAGGCGCCGCTGCCGAGGTGCTTCTCTCGGTTTCGGTGGCGCGGCGGGTGGTCGGCCAGTGGCTTCGGTTTCGGGGGTCCCAAGGTGTGGAGCGTCGGGCCATGGCACGTGAGGAGAGAGGCGGGGACAAAAACCCCGGTTTTCCTCTTCTCTGCTACGCCTGCGGGGGGGAAGAAGAAGAGAAACAGTGTCGTTCAAAACGGCACCGTTTGGTCTCTATTCTTTTTTTTTTTTTTTAAAACGCATGAAACGGCGTCGTTTTGGAGAAAACGCGCCGTTTCATTCAAATGTGGCGCCAGAAACGCGCCAACGTTCACATCAGTCCCCCAATTATTTTTGTTCCTTTCAATTGCGTCCCTGCTAATTTCGGTCTCGTCCGCCTAGTTGGCCGCCTTTTCCACTTTAGTCCTTGGCCTCTGATTTATGCAATTTAGCCCTCAATTTATCAATAAACTTCCAATTTCTTCAATTAGACCCCTCAATCAATTCCAAACAGCCCCCCTATCTTTGCGCCTTTTTCAAATTGGTCCCTGGTTTCGGATTTTCAACAATTAAACCCCTAATTGACCATTAAACTTCAATATTTATGCAATTGAGCCCCTGATTTGACTTAATAAAATCCTAAAAAATATAATTTGGCCCCAGAACTTAAATTGCTTTTATTTAAAGCCCAAATTGACTTAAAAATCAATTTTTCTTGCAATCAAATCCCCTATAAATCCAATTAAAAATTCAATTAAGTCCATAAACATCCAAATTTGGGCTTTTCTCCTCAAAAATTCAAAATTCCCTTCTAAACCTGGCCCTCATCCTTCAAGAATATACTGCCAAAAATCCAATCTTTGTATTTTTATACTCCTTGACCAATTTTCTGACCATTTTCTGAGCGTTTCTGCCTCCTGTTATTTTTCTAGCCTTCTTTGGCTATTTATTTAATTTTTGCGGGGACCCAAAAAAAAGGGTTACAACAATACACATCAAATATACAAAGCTTAGTCCAATAATGTTGAAAACAATACCTTCCCCAGTGGAGTCGCCATTCTGTCGCACGTCGAAAAAATCCACGCGCGGCATCCACTGGCGATTTTTCATTTTGTTTTGTTGATTTGGTTCTTTAGAGTCGTCACCTAGTAATTCATTGAGGGCTACTAGGAAACCTGATGTACTAGTCTTGTCAGAGATCGCGAGTAAGGGACTGGTTGTGGTTAGGGAAGGTATTAGCACCCCTAACACACCTTACCTGAGGTAAGCTGCTTTGTGGACTTGATGTGTTAAAGAAGTTTTAAAAATTCGGTTCTTTCATCGAATTTTAGAAAATACAACTTACATGTAAGTTCATAATTCTTTATTCGTGATCAAATCAGAATATTAAATTCTTCTTTATTCTTGCAATTTTATCATAAAAAAAATCATTCATAAACAAAATACACACCACATATTTCAAGTTTCGTGGACTTGATATGATTTTAAAAATAAAATTTTAGCTCCCAAATTCCAAGGCTTTGATAAATCAATTATTAGTTCCCAGAATATATGTAGATACATGTTCTACATTTTTATGGAAAATACAACATGATTTTTATCTGTCCTTTAGATATTTGTGCATATAAATTAAATTCATTTTTTTTTATTCAATACCATACATAAAAAATTACAAACACACACAAACATTTTTTTTTTTTTTTATTATCACTTTCTCTTTCTTTTCTTTTCTTTTACATCCACATTTACATAAAATACAAACTATAAAAAAAACCACAAAATTAAACAAATATTACAATGAAAATTACAAAACAATCTAAAACTATTCAGAACAGTGGCAAATGGACTTCTAGAGTTGTCGGAACAGTGTTCAGCAGAGTTTTGAGAGCTGGAACAGAGGTGGCGTGTGGATCTCACGCACCACCGCCACTGGCGGCGCGTGGGTCCACACGCCGCCGTGAAAAACAACCCGAAACAGGGGGGTCTGCAACGACCTCCTCCCCTTTTCTTTCCTCGCCGGCGCCGACCTGCAGATCAAGCAAAGAACGCACACCAGTCGATTTTAATTTTTGTTCTTTGTTTTTTTTTTTTTTTTTTTCAAATCTGCTTCTCTCTTCCAGCTCCGTTTCTCTTCCTTCACTGGTTACAGATCCGGCGATGGGTCTGTGGGCGCCGTTTCTCAGCTGCTGTTCACGACTGCTGAAGTGGTCGGCGGTGAGGGAATGGACGAATGGCTGATCGTCGGGCTCCGCTCGAAATGGCGCTCGATCTGTGGGTGTCGCCGTGGGGGTTGCCGCTGGAGGGCAGATCTGCAGACGTTGCTGGAGGAAGAAGGTGGATCGCTCTGAGTCTGACGGTGGAGCTGCGGTTTGGCCGCCGCTGGGGAAGGAAACCGAAGGGGGAGCAGCCGTTGCCGGTGGGGAAGGAGACTAACCCCACGGATCCAAGCTGGGAGGAGGCAGCGGGTGTCTTCAACAGGGAAAGGGAGGCTTCGGCTGAGGGGAGAAGGCTGGGTTTGTGGAGAAAAAAATGATTGGCTGTCTTTGATGCAGGGAAGACAATGGAGAGCTGAAAATTAGAGGGCTGTGGGAGCTAAATGATACCAGAACCGGGGAGGGAGCGGCTCCGGATGGGTGAGGGAGAAGACCCTTTGGCCGAGGAGCTGCTGTGTTTTTTTTTTTTTTGGGTAGGAAGGGCGGCTGCCTCTTCTGCGAGGGGGGAAATTTTTTGGCTCCTAGGGTTTTTTTGTTTTTTGGGTTCCCTCTCCTGAAAATTACCAAATGACCCCCCTTTAAAAATGAGTTTTGATCTATATTTATAGGTAAAATGTTGCCCGGGTATCAAAATTGGTCCCTCAACTTTCTTTTTTTTGTAAATTTTGATTCTTCTTGTATTTTTAAAAATGAGCAAAATCAATGTCGCACCCAAAAAAAAAAAACAAAATTTTTTTTTTCGCGACTTTCGTTTTGTTCTGTTTTGCTGATTTGGTTCTTTGGAGTCGCCACCTAGTATTTTGGTCACTAGGAACCCTAACTGGTCTTTCAGAGATTCTAAGGCAAGGGACTGGTTGTGTAAAGGGAAGGTATTAGCACCCCTAGTACGCCCTACCTAAGGTAAGCTGCTTGGTGTTTTGGTTTGCTCTATAATTGTTATGGTGTTGGTATTTTCTAGGCTCGTCAATTGATTTTGGATAGAAATCTAAGGAGATTCCATGTGCTTTGAAAGCTCATTTTTCCCTTAGTATTTCAAAAGTTTGCGACTCATAAATCGTGGAATAAAAAAAATTAAAATTTTGAAATGTCCTCGATTATAATCAAGGCTTCTTTCGAGAATGTGTGCGGATTTATTACTCCCAATAATATTTTGGATATTCATCCTTTTAAGGATTTCTTTATCCAAACATTAGCGGTGAATAATAAATAAATTTCCTCCCCAAAAATAAGATTGTTATAGTTTTTGAAATATTGGCCAATACCCTTTGGAGTTTTACAAACATGTTGTAAAATCCAGAAATGCAAGAAAATAATTTGTGTTTAAGAAATCTATGCGAAAACACACTTTCGAAGCTTCCAATATATTTTTTTTATAAAAAGAACATTCAAAATATGTTAGAGTATTGACCGTATGCAACACGCAAGAAAACATTTTTTTTTGTAAACAATATATTTTTTTTTTACGAAATCGGGTATTTTAATACTGAATTTGTATCTCCACAGCATAAAAATACAAACTAATATTAAGTCATAAAAAAAATATGCGGAAAAATCCACAATATTTTTAAGGAATTTTAGAAAATTTTTGAAAGCAAAAAAAAAAAATTTATATTTGAAAATCTTGGATGTCTTGACGAAAACCAGGTATTTTAAACACTGAATTTGTATCTCCACAAAATAAAAATACAAACCAAATGTATAAAACAAAAAATATATTTATATGAAAAGAAAATAACAACATTTTTTTAGATTTTTCAAATTTTTTCCAAAACATATATATATATATATACACACATAATATAATAATAATAATATAATATAATTATAATATATTTATATATTAAAGGGGCTGGGCCGGCACAACTAAACTGGGCCGGACCCAGCCTTAAAATTCGTTGGGCCGAACTCGGCCCAAAAGGGATTGGGCCGATTTCGGCCCAAGAAACTAATTAACCTCGGTCTAGGCCTGACCCAGCCCAGACCGCCCGATTGGGCCAGAAACACTCTGGCTCGTCCCCCATTTAGTTCTGGGCCAGAAACCATCTGACCCAGAGAAGAAAAACAACGGGGGGGGAAATATTCCCCCCTCGCCTCCTGCATGCAGGCTTCGGGGAAAAGGAATGCGGAGGGGGGGAGGCAGCGTACCTGGCGCGGCGGAGGCGGTGGTTTTCTGGCGGGGCTGCGGTGGAGGTGGTGGCAGTGTCCTAGCTTCACGGACGGTGGCTCCTCACGGCGAATTCCAAATGGCCCGGCGACGTCCTCTCGGCTCGTTGGGTTGGTTTTGTTTTCCTAAATTCCCTCCCGGCTTCAAACCTCCCCTTTGCTCTCGGTTTTCTTGGGTTTTCAGTGGCTCTCTCTCCTCTGCTGGGCGTTTCTCTCTCTCTTCGTTTTTTTAGTTTTCTTCGGGTTCCTCTTCTTTTTCTTTTTTCCGTGCTTGCCTCTCTCTTTCGGTTCTCTATTTAAAGAACCAGCGAGCGTGGCTTCACCGTGGAGCCCAGGAGCGGGTCGAGGAGCGGCTGTCCAGGCGGGCCTCCTTCGGCTTCGGCAACGCGGCGGGTGGTCGGCCAGTGTCTTCTGTCGGTGGCCCACCGGCGTGGGGCCTCGGTAGGTGGCAAGAGGGACCTGCAGAAAAATAAATAATGCAAACTTTTCCTTCTTCCCCGCTGTAATGTTCGGGGGAAGAAGAAAGTGAACAGTGCCGTTCAAAACGGCACCGTTAGGTCTCTCTTGTTTTTTTTTTTTTATGCATGAAACGGCGTCGTTTTGGATAAAACGCGCCGTTTCATTTTAAAATAAAGGCGCCAGAACATTTTTTGAATCAGTCCTTAATTTATCATTTGTTCTATTAAGTCCTTTAATTGAGTCCTGATTTTAAGAATAAAATTCAATTGAGTCCCTGCCAAATTCGGTCCCTACCCCTATAGTTGGCCGCGTTTTTCACTTTGGTCTTTGGCCTCTGATTTTCACAATTAAGCCCCTAATTGATCAATAAACTTCCAATTTCTTCAATTAAGCCCCTGAATCAATTCCAAACAGCCCCCTCTATCTTTGCGCCTTCTCCAAATTGGTCCCTGGTTTCGGATTTTCACAATTAAATCCCTAATTGGCCATTAAACTTCAATATTTATGCAATTAAGCCACTGATTTATGCAATTAAGCAATTAAGTCATAAAAAAAATGTGCGGAAAAATCCACAATATTTTTAAGGAATTTTAGAAATTTTTTGAAAGCAAAAAAAAAAAATTTATATTTGAAAATCTTGGATGTCTTGACGAAAACCGGGTATTTTAAACACTGAATTTGTATCTCCACAAAATAAAAATACAAACCAAATGTATAAAACAAAAATATATTTATATGAAAAGAAAATAACAACATTTTTTTAGATTTTTCAGATTTTTTCCAAAACATATATATATACACACACATAATATAATAATAATAATATAATATAATTCTAATATATTTATATATTAAAGGGGCTGGGCCGGCCCAACTAAACTGGGCCGGACCCAGCCTTAAAAGTCGTTGGGCCGAACTCGGCCCAAAAGGGATTGGGCCGATTTTCGGCCCAAGAAACTAATTAACCTCGGTCTGGGCCTGACCCAGCCCAGACCGCCTGATTGGGCCAGAAACACTCTGGCCCATCCCCCATTTAGTTCTGGGCCAGAAACCATCTGGCCCAGAGAAGAAAAACAACGGGGGGGGGAATATTTCCCCCCCCGCCTCCTGCATGCAGAACGATTCTGCATGCAGGAGGCAAATGCATGCAGGCTTCGGGGAAAAGGAATGCGGAGGGGGGGAGGCAGCGTACCTGGCAAATTTGGGCTTTTCTCCTCAAAATTCAAATTTTCCTTCGCAATAGGGCTTTCATCCTTCAAGAATATACTGTCAAAAATTCAATCCTTGTATTTTTAAATTCCTTGACCAATTTTCTGACTGTTTTCTGAGCGCTTCTGCCTCCTGTTATTTTTTCTAAACTCTTTTGGCTATTTATTTTATTTTTCATGGGGACCCAAAAATGGGTTACAACAGATGCCCCCTCTTTATAATACCCACGGAGCATGGGTTTTGCGTAGTAAGTGTTATAAAGATAAACCCAAAACGGAACTCCCGAAACTGATCTGGTTGAAGCTTAATTGATCTGAAACTTTGTCTTTTACAACAATCTTCCTTAGCCCAAAAACTATGATCAAAACTTAGTCATCTCGAGATCCTTATCCAGCGATCCTCTAAATTCTTACTTTAGTTTGCTCAACATGGAAATCCATCCGAGATCCCATCTGGTGATCTCCTTTAACCTGGAATCCCATCTGGCGATTCCTTTACCCATAACCAATAAAAAAAAAAAATGTGTGTGTGGTCTCATTATGATGGGTGACCTGCCCGAGTGGAAAAGAGAAAGAGTGGTCTCATTCTTTGGGTGACCTACCCAGGGTGAAGAATGGCCTCATTATTATGGGTGACCTACCCAGGTAAAAAAAAATGGAGAATGGTCTCAATCTTATGGGTGACCTACCCAGAAAAAATAATGGTCTCATTGTGATGGGTGACCTACCCAAGAAAAAAAAGGAAGAGTGGTCTCATTCTTTGGGTGACCTACCCAGGGGAAGGAATGGCCTCATTCTTATGGGTGACCTACCCAGGTAAAAAAAAAGATGGAGAATGGTCTCATTCTTATGGGTGACCTACCCAGAAAAAATATGGTCTCATTGTGATGGGTGACCTACCCAAGGAAAAAGGAAGAGTGGTCTCATTCTTTGGGTGACCTACCCAGGGGAAGGAATGGCCTCATTCTTATGGGTGACCTACCCAGGTAAAAAAAAAGATGGAGAATGGTCTCATTCTTATGGGTGACCTACCCAGAAAAAATATGGTCTCATTATGATGGGTGACCTACCCAAGGAAAAAGGAAGAGTGGTCTCATTCTTTGGGTGACCTACCCAGGGGAAGGAATGGCCTCATTCTTATGGGTGACCTACCCAGGTAAAAAAAGATGGAGAATGGTCTCATTCTTATGGGTGACCTACCCAGAAAAAATATGGTCTCATTGTGATGGGTGACCTACCTAAGAAAAAAAAAAGGAAGAGTGGTCTCATTCTTTGGGTGACCTACCTAGGGGGAGGAATGACCTCATTCTTATGGGTGACCTACCCAGGTAAAAAAAAATGGAGAATGGTCTCATTCTTATGGGTGACCTACCCAGAAAAAATATGGTTTCATTGTGATGGGTGACCTACCCAAGGAAAAAAGGAAGAGTGGTCTCATTCTTTGGGTGACCTACCCATGGGGAGGAATGGCCTCATTCTTATGGGTGACCTACCCAGGTAAAAAAAAGAAGATGGAGAATGGTCTCATTCTTATGGGTGACCTACCCAGAAAAAATATGGTCTCATTGTGATGGGTGACCTACCCAAGGAAAAAGGAAGAGTGGTCTCATTCTTTGGGTGACCTACCCAGGGGGAGGAATGGCCTCATTCTTATGGGTGACCTACCCAGGTAAAAAAAAATGGAGAATGGTCTCATTCTTATGGGTGACCTACCCAGAAAAAATATGGTCTCATTGTGATGGGTGACCTACCCAAATGGAAAAAGGAAAAAGTGGTCTCATTGTAATGGGTGACCTACCCAGAAAAAATATGGTTTCATTGTGATGGGTGACCTACCCAAATGGAAAAAGGAAAAAGTGGTCTCATTGTAATGGGTGACATACCCAGGGGAAGAATGGCCTTATTGTAATGGGTGACCTACCCAAGTAAAAACATGGAGAAAATGGTCGCGTTGTAATGGGTGACCTACCTAGAAAAATGTTGGTGAGGGCTCAAAGGCGCCCTCGAAAAGAGGTAGGGTTAGAAAACGCACTACCCAAGAAGTGAGGGCTCAAAGGCGCACTCGAAATGAGGTAGGGTTTAGAAAACGCACTACCCGAGAAGTGAGGGGCTCAAACAACGCACTCGAAAAGAGGTAGGATTTAGAAAACACACTACCTAAGGAGTGAGGGCTCAAACAACGCACTCGAAAAGAGGTAGGGTTAGAAAAACGCACTACCCAAGAAGTGAGGGCTCAAAGGCGCACTCGAAAAGAGGTAGGGTTTAGAAAACGCACTACCCGAGAAGTGAGGGCTCAAACAGCGCACTCGAAAAGAGGTAGGGTTAGAAAATGCACTACCTAAGAAGTGAGGGCTCAAACAGCGCACTTGAAAAGAGGTAGGGTTAGAAAAACGCACTACCCAAGAAGTGAGGGCTCAAAGGCGCACTCGAAAAGAGGTAGGGTTTAGAAAACACATTACCCGAGAAGTGAGGGCTCAAACGGCTCACTCAAAAAGAGGTAGGGTTAGAAAATGCATTACCTAAGAAGTGAGGGCTCAAACAGCGCACTCGAAAAGAGGTAGGTTTAGAAAAACGCACTACCCGAGAAGTGGTGATGAAACCCCGATCTGACAAATGTTAAAAGCAATGTATTATGGTTAATATGCATGTATGTTTTTGTTACCTATCTTGGAAACATAGGTCCCCCTTTCGTCGTAAACCTCTTCGCTCTTGTTTCAAGCTTTTCTCATGAACCGAAATATCCTTCATATCCTTTTAGTGAAGAGATCTCTGGTTCCTTATGGGGGCCTTTCTTGCTCCATTGAGTTTTGTGCTAAAGGAAAAAATTGGTTTTGTTCATGAAAACTGAAACTTTTAATGCAATTAGCAAATCTTTAGAAGTTTTTATTATGATACCCCTTTTGGGCTTGGGTTTACTATGAACCCTTATGTGCACTTCGTGCACCTTTTGCCCCCTAGTGTGATGTGCAACTATATGTCAAGCAGATTTGATTTGGTTCTCTCCAATTGATGGAGTCATCTCCTTAGTCATGCCATAAGAAGTTCTTTTAAGCAAAAGATTTCAAATGCTATGAGATCATATGTTATATATATATATATATATAAGGACTCTTTACAAAGAGAATTCATGGCCGAAATTTATTTTATTGACTGGGAAATTACGAAATACATCAAGCGTAGTATTTCTTTACAGAGTCGGAATTCACATGCCTAACTAGATCTTCTCCATCCATTCTAGACAGTAACAAAGCTCCTCCTGAGAATGCTTTCCTCACCACGTACGGCCCCTCATAGTTAGGTGCCCATTTACTCTGATCTTCTCCAGGTAAAGGTAATATTTTCTTTAGTACAAGATCTCCTTCGTGGAATCCTCGAGGTCGAACCTTCTTGTTATATGATTTAGCCATCCTTCTTTGGTAGAGTTGATGATGACAGATCGCGGCTATCCTCTTTTCACTGATCAGATTCAACTGTTCATATCTAACCTTTGCCCATTCTACCTCTTCCAGCCTAGAGTCTAACAACACTCTCAATGATGGGATTTCCACTTCTAAAGGCATCACCGCCTCCATTCCATATACCAACATGTACGGGGTAGCTCCTGTTGAGGTTCGAACTGCGGTGCGATATGCATGAAGGGCAAATGGCAACATCTCATGCCAATCCTTATAGGTGACTACCATCTTCTGAATAATCTTTTTGACATTTTTATTAGCAGCTTCTACCGCACCATTCATCTTTGGTCTATATGGCGAAGAATTGGAATGCTTGATTTTCCATTTAGTGCAGAGCTCTATTATCATCTTGCCGTTGAAATTTTGGGCATTATCCGTTATAATCTTTTCTGGTGGACCATACCGACATATCAAATCTCTCTCAATAAATTTCTTCACCACTTTTTGCGTCACATGAGCAAATGACCCAGTTTCTACCAATTTTGTGAAGTAGTTGATAGCCACGAGAATAAACCTATGACCATTGCTGGCTTTTAGGTTTACCGGTCCGATCACATGAATTCCCCACATCGCAAAGGGCCATGGAGATGTTAAATTAAACAGAGGAGCTGGAGGAGCATTGATTTTGTCACTGTATACTTGGCACTTATGACATTTCCGGACATAATCGATACAATCCTTCTCTAACGTCATCCAGAACTACCCGACTCTTTGTATCTTCCTGGCCATCACATGTCCACTAGCATGAGTTGAGCAAATCCCTTCATGGACTTCCCGTACCATGCTTTTTGCCTCAAATTCATCCAAACATCTCAACAAAGTCTCGTCAGATGATTTCTTATACAAAATCTCCCCATCAAGATAAAAATCCATTGCCAACCTTCTCAAGGTCTTCTTGTCGATTTTGGATGCCCCCATGGGATATGCCTGGTTTTGGATGAAATTCTTGATATCATAGTACCACGGGTTTCCATCCACTTCTCTTTCGACTGAGCAGCAATGAGCGGGGTTATTTCTGATATTGATGTGTACTGGTTGTACCTTGTGCCCAAAGTCTATCTTGGCCATAGATGCTAGTGTGGCCAAAGCATTTGCAAACTGGTTCCCTTCCCTTCCCAGATGGGTGAACTCTATTTCCTCAAATTCTTTAACCAGTTTAGACAGGTATTCTTGGTAAGGCCTTAACTTCTCTTCTTTGGTTTGCCATTCTCCTTTTACTTGGCAAATGATCAGCATTGAGTCTCCATACACATCTATCTTTTTTATGTTCATCTCTAAGGCAGCCTCTAAACCAAGAATGCAAGCTTCATACTCAGTCGTGTTATTGGTGCACCCTAACTGCAGCTTAACTGAAACCGGATACTGCTTCTTATCTGGAGAGATTATCACTGCACCCGCTCCGTTACAACATACATTTACAGCACCATCAAAGTACATAACCCACCAATCTGATTTCTCTTCCTCGATTGCAAACACATCCTCATCGGGAAAGTCAAAGTTTAACGGCTCATAATCTTCCATAGCATGGTCAGCCAGGTGATCAGCGATAACACTCCCTTTCACGGCTTTCCTTGTCATACATACTATGTCATACTCAGCCAAAAGAACTTGCCATCTTGCAATTCGGCTAGATAGATAAGGCTTTTCCCAAATGTACCTTAATGGGTCTAACTTGGAAATTAACCATGTAGTGTGATACAACATATACTGACGTAATCTCTTTGTAGCCCATGCTAGTGCGCAACACAGTTTCTCAATCACAGTATACCTAGACTCATATTCCGTGAACTTCTTGCTTAGGTAATAAATGGCCCTTTCCTTCCTTCCGGTTTCATCATGTTGCCCAAGCACACATCCCATTGCTGTTTCGGTTACTGTTATGTATAAAATCAATGGCCTTTCTGGTACCGGAGGAACAAGCAGAGGTGGATTTAGCAAGTATTGCTTGATTTTCTCAAAAGCTTTATCACACTCTTCATTCCATATTCCAGGGTTCTTCTTCCTCAACAAACAAAAGATCGGGTCACAAGTCGCGGTTAAATGGGATATAAACCGAGCGATGTAATTCAACCTTCCTAAGAAACCTCTCACCTCCTTCTCAGTCTTGGGGGGTGGCATAGATTGAATAGCTTTTACTTTTTCAGGATCCACTTCTATCCCTTTGTCACTCACCACAAACCCCAACAGCTTACCGGATTTCACCCCGAATGAACACTTTGCTGGGTTAAGCCTCAACTTATATTTCCTTAATCTTTCAAATAATTTCTTCAATACTTGGACATGATTCTCTCCCTCTTTAGATTTAGCAACCATGTCATCCACGTATACTTCAATCTCTTTCTGCATCATGTCGTGAAACAAAGTCACCATAGCCCTTTGGTAAGTGGCCCCAGCATTCTTTAAACCAAATGGCATGACTTTGTAGCAAAAGGTTCCCCATGGTGTTACAAAGGTTGTCTTCTCCCTATCCTCTGGCGTCATTCTTATCTGATTGTAGCCTGAAAACCCATCCATGAAGGAATATGTGGAGCTGCGTGCTGCATTATCAACTAACATATCTATGTGTGGTAAAGGGAAATTATCTTTAGGGCTAGCCCGGTTTAAGTCCCTAAAGTCCACGCAAACTCTGATTTTACCTTCCTTTTTGGGTACCACCACAATGTTTGACACCCATTGTGGATACTTCACTACTTCCAAAAAACCAGCGTCCCATTGTTTTTTCAATTTCCGCCTTTACTTTGATTAAGACCTCCGGATGACTTCTCCTTAACTTCTGCTTAATCGGCTTGCATCCTTCCATCAGTGGTATTCTATGTACTACAATGTCCGTATCCAAACCAGGCATATCCTCGTAGGACCAGGCAAAGACGTCCAAATAATCTTTGAGCAGTGCAATCAACTCTTCCTTTGCTTCAGGGGTGATCAAAGTCCCTATCTTCAGCTCTCGCTTGATTTCTTCATTGCCTACATTTATGGTTTCAAGTTCCTCTTTAGTGGGCCTCCAAGCCTGTTCGTGTTGTTCTATTAATTTTGTGAATTCCCATATGTTTTCCTCCTCCCATTCCTCATCTTCTACAGGCACTATGTATTCTTTAAATTTTGGTCATTCATTCTCAATGTAAAGTGCAGGTGTTGTTGTGGAGGATCCACTTTCAGGGTTCCTGAAAGCGGAAAGTGATGTGTAAATGCATAGTAAGACATCAAGATGAATTTTGAAAATGCATGATCTTATTAAACAAAAGATTGGCTCACAACAAAATAAAATCCAATTGACATCTTAAGCCTCGATTGTCAATGAATAAAAACAAAACAGAAAAAAGGCAAACAACATAGATAAAAATATAATCCAACAATCATTGTTGATTACATTTTAAAAACCAATGGAGCTTCTTGGGTCTCCCAATTCTAGAACTTCTCCCCTTCGGCTAGCTTCCGAACAAAAGTCTTGACGGTGACTTCTTCCAAAGTGTGGATGGTTAATTGTGGCAGCTCTTCAATCCTCCTTTCGGATTCAATTTTCTCAGCAATGTCCTTGACTTGATTTTCCTCCAGAGTGTTTATGTTCATTGAAGAAAACTTTTGAAAGAGGTCTCCAGGTCCCCCATCAGGTTGTATCACATATGCGGCCTTTGGAAATGAAATCCTGATTGGAGGGATGGCTAAGTTTTCTTCTACAGGCTTCCTTCCTTCAATCCTAGCCATTCTCTTCTCCCTTCTTGCACCAGCAGCTCGTTTGTAATCCTCTTTCTTGGGCTTATATCCAAGCCCAAACCTCTGTTCTGCAACTTTCAATTTGATTATACCCATCCATTCAAGCCTTCCTTGCTCCATATCGTATGGGAAAGGAATCTTGTTTTTCAAAAAGCTTTTAACAGCCATTTTAGTGGCTTCCGAGATTTCTGGCTTCCTCACCACAGTGTTCTCGGGCACCCACTCGGTATTCACAATCTCAAATGCATGAAGGTTTCCGTCCTTAAAATCTTCTGCTTCAATGAATGGAACCGCCACATTTCTTACCATTGATATAGTCTCCTCAGCCTTAACAGTAACCAGGACACCGTTGGCAATGTACTTTAAACATTGATGTAGCGAAGAGGTGACAGATCCCGCAGAATGTATCCATGGCCTTCCTAACAACATGCTATAGGAAGGGTGGATATCCATCACTTGAAGGGTTACTAGAAAGACTTGTGGACCCACAGCTAGTTCGACCTCAATTGACCCTATCACTGGCCTTGATGAACCATCATACGCTCTCGCCGTTATCACATTGGGTTGCATATATGAGGGATCTATCGGCATTTCATCCAGCGTATGCCTTGGTAACACATTCAGGGCCGAGCCGTTATCAATGAGAACCTTGCCGACGAGACAATCCTTGCATCGGACCGTGACAAACAAGGGCTTGTTATATCCAGTTCCTTCAGCGTCAAGTTCATCTTCCGTGAAATACAAGTAATTGGCAGCATGGACCCTCCCTACTAGATGCTTTATAGTCTTTTGCTCAATATCTTGGGGCACATAGGCCTCATTCAGTACTTTTTGCAAAGCATTACGATGTGGCTCGGAGCTGAGTATTAATGACATGATGGAGATCTTAGCAGGGGTCTTCTTCAACTGATCCACTATACTGTACTCACTATGCTTCATCAGTTTCAAGAACTCATTTGTTTCTTCCTCAATCACAGGTTTATTCACCTCAAACTCTTTATCAAGGTCCAGCACCTCCTTGCCTTTAGCCTTTCTTTGTCTTTCTAGTTCTTCAGGTGTGAAACAACGACCACTCCGAGTTAGCCCACTTATCTCAGTTCGGAACAGCGGCAAAGGAGTTTCAATATTCGAGGTATAACCATAATCTCCAGGCATCGCTCCATAGTCTACTTTGCTTGCATATGAGGGCCTAGTTAATACCAGTTTTGAGCGACCATTAGTTGTTGATTGGATTCTACATTTCTCTTGATTCTCTATCATCTCTACCTCTTCATTGTCACTTACGGCCTCAATCCTTAACTCTCCTAGAGTTAGCATTCTTGCAACCTTTTGATGAAATTCAATGCATTCATCAATGTGATGCCCTTTATTTTTATGGAAAGGGAAAAAGTTACTTTCCCCTGTGCAGTACTCAGTCGTTTCTTCCAAATGTCCAGACTGCACCAGCATCAAGTATAGCTTGGCCATGGTCACTTTCAACACCCTCTTTTTGCTACCAATCTCCATGGTATTCACTCCTCCCCTACTATCAACATGTTTAGGTAAAGGGTTTGAATTCTTATTAGGCGAATCCTCGAAAGTGACCCATCCCACTTTGATCAGTTGCAACACCTTTCTTTTAAAAACAAAGCAAGACTCAATGCTATGGCCCGCGTGACCAGCATGGTATTCACAAGTCACCTCGGGGTTGTACCAGGCAGGGAAAGGTGGTTGCATAGGTGGTATGGGTAGGGGAGCTATCTACCCAATACTCAACAGCTTGGCATACAATTCTTTTAAGGTTATTGGTAAAGGAGGTAGTTGTTCTTCTGATGATTGGTTATCCTTTCTTTGGTAATTGCTGTGGTTATTTGCTGGGAATTTTATTTGATTGGGCTGGTTTGGAGTGGGGGGTTTGGAAAAGTTAATACTAGTGACTCGGGGGGAAGGTATTTGATAGTTTTTGCTTCTCCTTTCTAGGTTGTTCACCTCAATTTCTTTTTTCTTTCCAATGAAACCTCTCTTCTCTAGAGGTTCTGCAATTCTCCCACTTCGGATCCCTTGTTCAATCCTCTCAGCAATCCGCACGACATCATAGAAATGTTGTGCTGAACTACCCATAAGGTGTTCATAGTATGGAGCCCTAAAAGTATTGGCAAACAAAGTCACCATTTCTGTCTCTATCAGCGGAGGTTGCACATTGATAGCTTGGTCACGCCACCTTTGAGCATAAGCCCTCACGGACTCTTGAGTTCCTTTCTCCATAGTAATCAGACTGGTCCTATCAGGAGCAATCTCTAGATTAAACTTGTATTTCTTTAAGAAAGCATCTGCCAAGTCCGTCCACTTCTTGATCCTAATGCTGTCTAACCTCATATACCAACTGAGGGTCGATCCGGTCAGGCTATCCTGGAAGAAGTAAATTAACATTTTATCGTCGTGGATAACCTCTGCCATTTTGTTATAGTAGGAGCGGAGATGGGTCTTCGGGCATTCCATCCCAGTATACTTAACAAACTCCGGCACTCTGAACTTCTTTGGAATAACAATGTTAGGCACTAGACATACTTCAGCGGCCCTAATTGGGTCAAACAAATCATTTCCTTCAATTGCCCTTAGCCTCTCTTCTAGTGCAGTCCACTTATCATCTCCTTCATGATTAGAGAATTTAAAGTCATGTGGATCTTCATTTGTTAAATCCATTGTAATAGGCATTTGGATGGGCCGAGCAGGACTCTGCTTAGTTGGTGTATTTGCCCCTATGTTTATAGGTGCGACAAGAATTTGAGCTGCTGCTGGTGCTTCATTAGGTTGAGTAGATGTTCCCTCTCCATCTCTGGCTCTTAATATTTGCTCTAACATACTGGTTAAGTGCGCCACATCATTCCGAACTCCTTCAAGTTCTCTTTGGTACTGAGCTTCTGGTTGTGACCTTCCTTCGTTTTCCATTCTTGTTCTTTGTCGAGTGTTGTGGATTCTAGGAGGGGGACCAATGTTTCTTAATCTGCAGATGTATGCATAGATGTATGAGAAAAATGCATGATTGTGATGGATGCATGATTGAAAAATGCATGTTTTATTGGGTATGGATGCAGCCTTTTTTGTGAACGAATAACAACCATCACATTATAAGCATTCTCTTGTCACATTGCTTTGATAGGAGTTCTGCCTTTCGAGTCGTTTGCTTGAATCATGTTCACCAAGAGACAGATTTTTGCATAAGAAGATGGGTCAACGCCCCTTTTCATTAACGCTTGGATAAAAATACATTTAGAAATAAAAGAAATACAACATGCTAATCCCTTTCCTCCCTAAACTCTTTAGCCAAAGGTAAGAAAGCAAAGCCGCGGTTCTCAATCTTCCCTAGAAAGGCATCAGTTTCAGCTAGGCTTTGGCGATAGCGAATGATGTCTCCTCCCACATTCCGCGCATTGATTCTAACAATTCGAGCATGTGCAGCAGCTTCGTCCATTTGCTCATCTGTTTTGGTCATTTTTTCTATGAGCAACATGTTGGTTCTGTTCAAAGCAGTGGTGTTGGCGTCGATTTGATCTTTGTGCTTTTCCATTGCTACTAGCTTCTCGTCTAAATACTTCGACTTTTCACGTTCTTTGTCAAGCTTTATCCTCATAACTTTTATCTCATTCTTCTTGACTGCTAACTCTGCTTTAACATCCTCGAATCCTTCCCTTTCGCTTTCCAACTCCATATATTTCTTATTCAAATCCTCATACTTCCTAATCCTATCCATCAGCTCGAATTGCACTTGCGCAAATTTTTCTTGGTAATATTCTGCACTTTCTTGGCAATCGCTAAAGTCCATCTCCATTGCTTCAAGTTCAGAGCAACTTTGCATCCAATCCAAACTCAACCCTTTAAGCTCCTTCTCACTTCCTTCCCTAGCAATCTTTTCGTCAACCAACTTTAACTCTAGCTTTGTTATTTTCGCATCTCTAGACTGTATTTGCTCATCTAGAAATGTTCTTCTTTTATCCTCTTCTAGCATCATTTCTTCCAACGTTGCCTTGTCTTTTCTGCTCTTGCTCAACTCTATTCTCAGTTTTTCCACTTGCCTTCTCAATTCTTCTTCACTGCTAACCCTCTTTCTCTTGATAGGCTCCTCTACAGTTGGAGAATATTTGACTTCTACACAAGGCATGGCTGAAGCGGCTGAAGCGGCTGAATCATCTTCAATGTTTACCCTTTTTCTCTTAATAGGCTCCGCTACAGCTTGAGGAGATTTAGCTTCTACGCAAGGCGTGGTTGAAGTAGCTGAGTCTCTCCATTTTACATATCCTTCGCTCACACTTGGATTTCTCAACCCTTCTATCTCCACCAACACTAGATGCTTCCAATCTTGTTTGATGATCTCCAAAACCTCTTCTGCCATGAGATCTTTGAACAAACCAGAGAATTGAGCGATTCCCATAGTCCTGGGAACGAACTGCATGCCCCCAAGTTGTCTTACCACTAAGGCAGGAGCATAACTCACATAACCCGTAATCCCTACCAATGGTACCCAACGCCTTTGTCCACAACTCATTAGGACCTTCACTGTCGTTACCCATGGGGCCCTCCACTTAAACTCGCTATTAGGTAAACCTTCTAATTTATTAACCCAACCCTGGTTGTCTAGATCTCCCCATTCTTCTTCTTCTACCAACTTGAGGGGTTTTTGGGTGAACCACCAAAAATTATTGAAGACAGGTTTCTTTGTCTCGATATGGCTAACCATCCAAATATACAACAGTTGTGTGCAACATCTCATTGCTCCTTTTCCGGCCCTCCTACAATGGTTAAGTGTCAAAATTGTTTCGGCTAAAATAGCAGCCACTGGATTGATTCGTGTATTCTCATACTCCACGTAAGCAGCAGCGGCCTCCAAACTCACTAAACCAATCTGACTTGGGAACAACACAAGGCCAAATATACCTAGGGCAATCAATCTCTCTTTTTCTACTCCTGACTTCTTTTCCAATTCCAGCATCCTCCATTTCAAATCGGTACCATTCTTTTCCAGAAACTTTTCCAAGTTGGAGATTCTGAGCAGCTTTGACAGTTCAGGGATGATCTTGTCGGATCTTAAAGGAGAATAAATTCGATACAGGTCGTTGGGAAATTCGGTCAACAATCCATATTCCTCAACCGTGGGGCACAACTCTATGCTTCCAAAGGAAAAACATCGGTAGTCTGGATCCCAAAAATGAACTAAAGCTCGCACAGCTGGGCTTAAAACTTCTACCTTTGCAATTTCCATTAAACGTCCGTATTTCCTAAAAAATGCATCTTTATCCACATTCTGAAAATGAGTTGTTAATTTGTTCACCTCATTCAATATGCAATTTAGGTTCTTGATTGGTGACATCTTCTTAGCATCGCTTCTAAGGCAGTCTCCTTCAGTTAATTGTGACAGTTCAGAATTTTTTCCATACTCTAAGATGGAAGATTTAGTGATGATGGCCATTTCGTTCACAAGTCCTGCAATTCAAAATACATTGGGGTTTAGACTTGTTTTGATGCAAAAGATATATTTGAACATACACCCTAAGGATAGGTTCTAGTTCCTCTACGTGAGACATAAGGTATGTTTACTACTTGGTCTCTAAGAAAATACATTGGGGTTTAGACTATGCCATGTATGATAGAATGTAAAGATATATGCTAAAGCTTTTAAACAAAGCATCATAAGAAAACAAAAACCAATAACACATAGCATAAACAAACAAACAAATCAAGCTTAGTCCAAGGGTCCCCAGTGGAGTCGCCATCCTGTCGCACCCTAAAAAAAAATGAATTTGTTTTTTTTTTGCGACATTCGACTAGCAACTTTTGTTTTGTTCTGTTTTGCTGATTTGGTTCTTCGGAGTCGCCACCTAGTATTTTGGTCACTAGGAACCCTAACTGGTCTTTCAGAGATTCTAAGGCAAGGGACTGGTTGTGTAAAGGGAAGGTATTAGCACCCCTAGTACGCCCTACCTAAGGTAAGCTGCTTGGTGTTTTGGTTTGCTCTATAATTGTTATGGTGTTGGTATTTTCTAGGCTCGTCAATTGATTTTGGATAGAAATCTAAGGAGATTCCATGTGCTTTGAAAGCTCATTTTCCCTTAGTATTTCAAAAGTTTGCGACTCATAAATCGTGGAATAAAAAAATTAAAATTTTTGAAATGTCCTCGATTATAATCAAGGCTTCTTTTCGAGAATGTGTGCGGATTTATTACTCCCAATAATATTTTGGATATTCATCCTTTTAAGGATTTCTTTATCCAAACATTAGCGGTGAATAATAAATAAATTTCCTCCCCAAAAATAAGATTGTTATAGTTTTTGAAAATATTGGCCAATACCCTTTGGAGTTTTACAAACATGTTGTAAAATCCAGAAATGCAAGAAAATAATTTGTGTTTAAGAAATCTATGCGAAAACACACTTTCGAAGCTTCCAATATATTTTTTTATAAAAAGAACATTCAAAATATGTTAGAGTATTGACCGTATGCAACACGCAAGAAAACATTTTTTTTTGTAAACAATATATTTTTTTTTTACGAAATCGGGTATTTTAATACTGAATTTGTATCTCCACAGCATAAAAATACAAACTAATATTAAGTCATAAAAAAAGTATGCGGGAAAAATCCACAATATTTTTAAGGAATTTTAGAAAATTTTTGAAAGCAAAAAAAAAAATTTATATTTGAAAATCTTGGATGTCTTGACGAAAACCAGGTATTTTAAACACTGAATTTGTATCTCCACAAAATAAAAATACAAACCAAATGTATAAAAAAAAATATATTTATATGAAAAGAAAATAACAACATTTTTTTAGATTTTTTCAAATTTTTTCCAAAACATATATATATATATACACACATAATATAATAATAATAATATAATATAATTATAATATATTTATATATTAAAGGGGCTGGGCCGGCACAACTAAACTGGGCCGGACCCAGCCTTAAAATTCGTTGGGCCGAACTCGGCCCAAAAGGGATTGGGCCGATTTCGGCCCAAGAAACCAATTAACCTCGGTCTAGGCCTGACCCAGCCCAGACCGCCCGATTGGGCCAGAAACACTCTGGCTCGTCCCCCATTTAGTTCTGGGCCAGAAACCATCTGACCCAGAGAAGAAAAACAACGGGGGGGGGAAATATTCCCCCCTCGCCTCCTGCATGCAGGCTTCGGGGAAAAGGAATGCGGAGGGGGGGAGGCAGCGTACCTGGCGCGGCGGAGGCGGTGGTTTTCTGGCGGGGCTGCGGTGGAGGTGGTGGCAGTGTCCTAGCTTCACGGACGGTGGCTCCTCACGGCGAATTCCAAATGGCCCGGCGACGTCCTCTCGGCTCGTTGGGTTGGTTTTGTTTTCCTAAATTCCCTCCCGGCTTCAAACCTCCCCTTTGCTCTCGGTTTTCTTGGGTTTTCAGTGGCTCTCTCTCCTCTGCTGGGCGTTTCTCTCTCTCTTCGTTTTTTTAGTTTTCTTCGGGTTCCTCTTCTTTTTCTTTTTTCCGTGCTTGCCTCTCTCTTTCGGTTCTCTATTTAAAGAACCAGCGAGCGTGGCTTCACCGTGGAGCCCAGGAGCGGGTCGAGGAGCGGCTGGTCGGGGAGCGGCTGTCCAGGCGGGCCTCCTTCGGCTTCGGCAACGCGGCGGGTGGTCGGCCAGTGTCTTCTGTCGGTGGCCCACCGGCATGGGGCCTCGGTCGGTGGCAAGAGGGACCTGCAGAAAAATAAATAATGCAAACTTTTCCTTCTTCCCCGCTGTAATGTTCGGGGGAAGAAGAAAGTGAACAGTGCCGTTCAAAACGGCACCGTTAGGTCTCTCTTGTTTTTTTTTTTTTATGCATGAAACGGCGTCGTTTTGGATAAAACGCGCCGTTTCATTTTAAAATAAAGGCGCCATAACATTTTTTGAATCAGTCCTTAATTTATCATTTGTTCTATTAAGTCCTTCAATTGAGTCCTGATTTTAAGAATAAAATTCAATTGAGTCCCTGCCAAATTCGGTCCCTACCCCTATAGTTGGCCGCGTTTTTCACTTTGGTCTTTGGCCTCTGATTTTCACAATTAAGCCCCTAATTGATCAATAAACTTCCAATTTCTTCAATTAAGCCCCTGAATCAATTCCAAACAGCCCCCTCTATCTTTGCGCCTTCTCCAAATTGGTCCCTGGTTTCGGATTTTCACAATTAAATCCCTAATTGGCCATTAAACTTCAATATTTATGCAATTAAGCCACTGATTTGACCTAATAAATTCCTAAAAAATATATTTTGGCCCCAGAACTTAAATTTCTTCTAATTAAAGCCCAAATTGACTTAAAAATCAATTTTTCTTGCAATCAAATCTTCTATAAATTCAAATAAAAATCCAATTAAGTCCATAAACATCCAAATTTGGGCTTTTCTCCTCAAAATTCAAATTTTCCTTCGCAATAGGGCTTTCATCCTTCAAGAATATACTGTCAAAAATTCAATCCTTGTATTTTTAAATTCCTTGACCAATTTTCTGACTGTTTTCTGAGCACTTCTGCCTCCTGTTATTTTTTCTAAACTCTTTTGGCTATTTATTTTATTTTTTATGGGGATCAAAAAATGGGTTACAACAATCAACATCAATTCTATGAGAGAAATAATGATTTTAAAATGACGCGTGAAAAGTCGAACGCGTTTCAAAAAAACAATTGAAAATTAAACTTCTTTTTAGAAGACGTTGAAAATGCTAAAAACATTGCAAATATATTAAAAACATATTTTTTTTGGATTTTTGTTGTTTTTCACTATTTTTGAATTTTTTTGAAAAATTTATTAAAAAGGTGGGTCAAAATTTGGGTAACAACAAATCGGTTGATCGATTTTTTTTTAACACCCCTACACTCTATCCCCTATTTATATAAAGAGACATGGAAAAGTACCGTACCTTTTAAAATAAAAAATTCCTAGTTACATAAAGAATAACTTAACTAGTTAATTCTTGAGTTTATTATTCAATGATTATGAGTTTGAGTTTTTTCAAAGCTATTGGAGGCTTACATGGTCGTGAACTTCAGCACTTGTAAGATTAGTTAAGGTACACGAAAACTGGTTCAGACACACACGTTAATAATAAAAAAAATACCTAGGTATTAACCAAGAGAAAAAGTGATCAACAATGTATAAAACCTGATAAATTCATTGTCGGTGAGATGGGGATATTGAAACCGAGATCATGCATTAATTATTCAGGTTCGTTTAATCTGAAGATGATCTTAAAAGAAGAGAATTTTGAGAGGAAACAAGTACAAACTCAATTTTAGGACAATACAACAAGAATTTGAAACGATGTTATTAGTTCAGAACTACACAAACCCAAAATGAAACGGCAATCTAAACAATAACAATCCAGCCCATCATTACGTAGTAATAATGAAACTAAACAAGATAAAATCCTAGAATAGCGATTTTACGGAAGTGATAGTCTGTATCAACGTGAGGATCAGGAGGATAGCTGCTGCAACAGTTGCCGTACCTCTCCAAACATTGGTGAAATATACAAGTTTCAAGGTTGCCTTTCTATGGTTCCAGCGGTTCTTATAGTGGCCATTCATCTTCTGACAGATATCATCGTAACAAGTGGAAGTTTCGCCAATATTTTCGTTAAGCTTGTTAATCATATTTGAAAGTGCGGCATCGTCACCTAGCCAGTGGAGAATGATTCCCTTTTCAACTAGCAAATCCACGTCTTCTGCACTGTTGATAAGATGGTCCAGAAACTTAATGTAACTGCATATGTAAGCTTCAAACGGTTTGTAGCACTGCTCCAAGGCCATGATATTTCTTACAAAACGTTCGAAGCTGTAATCAACTTCCAAGCGTGGTATTTCCAACACTCCTTTCTCAAATCTTATGTTAAGCAAGCAATTCTCTTTGGCGACCCGAAAACTCACTCCTGCCTTGCGAAGCATGACGGCGCTATATTTCAGCTTGATATTAAGGAAAGTAAAAGGTCTCTCAATGACTCCTACCAGCATTAAATTCCTAAGTAAATCAGTGAAGTGCTTGCTTTCCATTACTTTCGGGTCGTTGTTTACCCCTTGTGAAAACGTGTACTTTTCAAAATGAAAGGTAGCAAGACGAAGTAAAGGAATGCTTGGTATCTCTTGGCGAGCGCGATTGACCTCGTCATATATTTCCTCAATAATGAAGAAAGGTAGTTGGTTTTCAAGTAGCTTCAAGTCTTCTTTTATGTCGGACATCATCCAAGGCTCTAAATTCCCAGGACCATCATTTGACTCCTTTATAAACTCAATAATGAAGACGGCATCCAGCAGGATCATCTCTATGAACTCCCTGCTCTCCATTTTGTCGAAGTTCTTTGAATAATATTGTCGGATAGTCTGTTCTTTATTCCCAATGATGTTCACAAGATTCATAATTCTCTTGTCACTCATCCTATCCCCTTTAAACTCTCTAAAACATATCAATTTCTTCCTCTTCATGATCTCTAGTTTGGCATTGCTGTGGTGAAGAGGACCTATTGAAATCAGTTGTGGAGTGTAGGCTTCCGGTTTTACGTTTCTAAGCAAATTGGGCACCTCGTAGATACAGCACTCAAACAGGTCCTGTTGAGGTGTGCAAGAATCCACCATACTGTTAAGCCGTGCAACAATATCTCTAGGCATGTCATAATCTTCCCCATTTGATGCTCTTGCTCCTTCAAATTCGTTATTCATTTCCAGTCTGCAGGTTCGGTGAAACAAACCAAGAATGAATGGAAGGGGTATATATATAGCTGAATTTTGAATTTTTTTTTGAGATATATGTACTAATATAGTAATTTCTGTGTTATTTCACAAAATCAAGGCACTTTTTTATTCATGACATTTTATGTTCCTGAATTTAGTAGCACCAATCACAAAAATTTAAAATTTTAAAATTTCAAGTTACATCTTTTTTATTTAAATTTACATCTTTTTTATTTAAATTTACACTTTTTTTCTTCTTCCTTTTTCTACCTCTCTTCCTCTAACTCATTTTCTTCTTCTCTATATATCCCCCTCAATGTAACTCATTCTTTTCTCTCTTTTTATCACTTAAACTTACATTTTTTCTTCATATCCACTTCTGCTCTAACTCAATCTCTTGTAATTCCAACCAATTCTCTTTCCTGTCTCCTACACTCTATTTCACTCCTCCCTCCATCCATCTCATCTTAACATTACCTCACCTTTTTAAAATCTACCAAGGGTTAGCATCTAGGTAATTTGAATAGAAAATTGTCATTTTCAGAATTTTTTTTATTTCTTATTCGTTTATTTTTTTTTTACTCAAAATCTTTATAATCAATCAAACAAGTCGAGTAATTCTGGTAAACTAAATTATCTAAATTTTATACCCTATTGGTTAGGATAATTTAGGATTTATTGAACGATGCTCACTCCTAATATCTATTATATATATATATATATATATATATATATATATATATATATATATATATATTTTATCTCTCTTGTAAATTAAGTTTTTTTTATTATTATTATTAAAATGGATTAACTAAAAGCTAACTTGATATTTATGTTTCGTTATTGAATTGAAAATGATGTTGGCACTATCTAAAAAAAAAAAAAATATGAAGTCAGCTTGGAATGCTTATACATATATTGAACCACGTAATGTCTGCAGAGCTTAAAACAATTTCAAAATTTAAAATCTCAAAAAAAACTAGACATTTCAGAGAACAAAACAAGTTAGTGCTGACCTGAGGGAGATCAGACGACTGTATCTCTATATATATGTTACCAGCCTCTTTTCCTATATATTGCAGCCTCTCACCAAGCCAGATATATGTTACCAGCTCTCTCTCTCTCTCTCACCAAGCCAGATGGTTGCGCCAAATATATACGCAAGGACCGGTAATTGAAAATCACAATAATAAAGAGGCATGTGTATTAGATTCTGTTTTGTATGAATTTCGCAAATTGATTTAAGTTTTTTTAAAAAACTTTTAATTTATAGATTCTTCTTTTACTGCTTCTCTTCTTCAAAAAATTGATTCAAATCATTTTCATCAAGCATAATTTTAACTTAAGATTATTTTAACTTATTATTATTATTATTATTATTATCCCAAGTTATTTATAAAAAACAACTTTTGAATTAATGTTCAAAGTTAGAATTAATTTCTCATAAGCAATGTTTAACGGATTTTTTTTCATTAAGTTTGTTTTTTTTTTTTTGTTATATTCATGTATTTTGCTTTGGATATTAGCTTTATGACATTTTCAATATACTCTTGATTATTATCCAAAAAAAACTTTTCTTAGCAGTTGTTTAATCCTTTACTAAATAGTTAATAACTATTTTTCAATAAAATTATCTAATCATTATAAAAACAAGAAAAAGAAAAAAATCATTATAAAAAACACATGATCTAGAAGGAACATATGTTAAACGAATCATTATGGATGATGCGGTTCAATCTACCAAATTTCATCTAGTTGCATCACACAAAGGCTATTAATTTATTTATCCCAACAAATTAGTGCCAAGAGGTTGTGTGTCGTTTGAAGTTAAAAACATCGATTAAGTGGTAAGTAATTAAATGTTAATAATGATTAGTACAATTTGGGTAATGGGATACGATAAATCTTAAATTGATATAATTGAAAAGGAAATGGATGATCCATGTTGGTGGGACCAATATTAGGTGTAATAAAAAGAGAGAGGAAATTAATAAATAATGGTTTGAAAGGAAAGACAAACTTATGTAGTTGGCTCTTTTTAAAGTATAATTTTGGGGGGCCTGTTCTGGTGATGGGAAAAACAGTAAGTTTTTCTTTTAGTTAGTTTGCTAATTGACTAAATCTTATTAATATTTCCATTTAATTACTATAAAAAAAATAGTGTTGGAAAAAGAAATAACAGAGAAGAAAATAAATAATCATGTTCTAAATAACTTGTATCACTATAATTATATTAAATAAAAAAAAAAAACCATGTTCTTTATTCATTGCCTCAATATACTTTATTAAGTTTTATTTTTTTCTTATTTATTAATATACTTGATATTAATATAGATTAGGTTGATGACCCAAATCCATCAATTGCTTCACCTGAAAAAGGATCAGCTAGGGCTGGATTTTTTTTTATTATTGTATATTCTAGTATTTGTGTTTTCTAGGGTCTCTTTTTGCTTGGTTCATGTTGATTTTGTCGATGTATTGTATTTGTTTCGGCTAACTCCTGGTTATTGTTTTTGCCTTTTCGAGGCTTTAACTCGGAATTTTAAAAATATTCAAGTTGCACCATTTACAGTCTAGAGTTCAAGTTTTTCCTTTCATTTACAGTCTACTAATAAACTGTAACACTCAACTTTCATCTCCCTCTTTCATTATAGCACATTTTCTCCTTCTCTACTTGTCTTCTTTGACTCGTTAACAATCTTCCTATGTATGCAATTGCTTAAATTGTATTAAAAAACCAGACCGGACCTAGTTTAGTTCTTTAAAAAAGAAAAAGTAACAAAAAAGGAACTACACACACCATGCCCCTTTATAGGGAAAAGGTGAACTTTATGGATAGAATGCTTATATATATATTGAACCTTGTAATGTCTGAAGAGCTGAAACCAAATCCAAAACATCGTTCGTAAATTTTCAAAGACAAAACTAGATAGTTCTGACCTGAGGGGGATCAGTGGACACTCTCTGTATAGATATGGTCCCAAGCTGCGAGCCTCTTCCCTATAGATTGCAGCTCCCTTCTGTCTCTCTCTGTAAGTCTCCTGCCTTGTCTACCCTAATGGTTGCGCGATCTCCAGTTATATAGTGGTAGGAAAACGTGCATGAGTTTTCTTCTGTGTCATCAGTAAACGAGGAGGTCATTTTCACTTTTATATATTTACAGTCATTACCATATGCATTTATGTTCACATTTATATATATTATAGTCATTGCCATATGCATTTACTAGAAAAACTGTATTAACTTATTTTTTTAGGAATTGTTTTAATATTTCAGTCTTTTTTTCTAATTTGAAATAATGTTTTTTATATCTTAGTATTGACATATATTTTGCACTATCATATACAAAAAAAAAAAATATATATATATATATATTCTTATATGAAGTTAAGTCTTTTAATTTGACATGTATAATTTTTGAAGGAAAGATAATATATTTAATAATTAAAATTTTAATGTTTTCAATACACGTAATGATTAGCAGTGTTGGGTCTTTTCTCTGTTCCTATAGGGATCAAAGATTCTAATGAAGCTCATGAACTGTTAGCAGTAGTTAATAGGGATTAACTTTGCAATCGCAAGGTTCAAATGCATGAACTGTAGCATTTTCCACAGGGCAAGTTTGGCACTCAAGTTTTTACCGCCAGCCACTGTCCCTCTTCTACAATAATCTGGAATGTTCACTGGCTCACTCGTAGACATCTTTGATGCTCTACGAAGACTACAGGATACTTTGTGCTCTACAAATTATTTAATTTTTACTGTATTCTTCTACATGGTTGTGATGGTATAATGTGATTTTTCACTCATTTTCATTTTCGCTTATTTAGATGAGAAATTAATGTTCTTTAGTCTCTAAATTATCTTATCTAGGGTTGATTATAAAAGCTAAATAATCAACATACAAATTAGGATATAAAAATGATAAGTAATTAGATTGAATTTAAGTTAGAAATAAACGGTAACCTTGTAATGACAATTTTAGGTATTTTCAGTGTTTTTTTCATCTCCAGCTCGTGTTTTCTTTTTGCCATCTGTTGTTTTCACATTATATATTGACTACATGCATTTTATGTTTTATTCAGTCAATGTCATATGCTTCCATGTTCTTCGCCAGCTCAGAGATATATTGGAAAACGAATTTAAACTATTATTATTATATAAAAACCTTCGAGGAATTGTTTTTTTTCAATGATGAAGCTAGCTTTCACTAGCTGTTTTTGGTGTGCCTATATATCAACATAAGTAAGCAAATAAAATGTCAAGGACCATGTGAAGCATGATTCACATGTTTATAAATAGTAAGAGAACCTATAAAAAATCAAATACAAATAATTGGAAGTCCTTTCAAATAGAAGTTAAAGTCTATCTAGAAAGGATAGAATTAAATTCCTTATCAAATGAAATCAAAACAAATAAAAATCTCACCTGTTAAAACTTTCAAGCTAATATAAAAATGTTATATCCCTCCAAAATAAGTTCAAGATGAATCATAGAAGGTTATAATATTCAGATATGACTTTTAATTAGAGAATTTGTACACTTAAAACATATATCATGACTTTGAATATTAGTTAGAATTCTTAATAATCAAAATACTAGTGTTGAATTTAAATTTTTTAAATTATAAAAAGGATAAAAATACCTTATTATTTCCAGACACCTAAAAAACCCAATTTAAAAGGACGACAACGATACAACATACGTGCAACACTGTATAATGTTTTTCAATTAAAATATATTAAAATAATATATTTTTTTTCAGATTTTTTTAATACTAATATATCAAAATTATTAATTTAATACTTTTGGATAAAAAATAATTTTGAAAGCAGGTTTTTTCTAAAAAAAACTCCCGAAGTTTTTTTTGCCTTGTGTATCGGGAAAAAAAAATCTATCAATAATCTTTATATTCTACATATAATTTCAAGTTTATGTCCTTTTTGATGACTCATTTTTCTACCTCTCTTCATCTAACTCATTTTCTTCCTTTTTCTACCTCTCTTCCTCTAACTCATTTTCTTCTTCTCTATATATCCCCCTCAATATATGTAACTCATTCTTCTCTCTCTTTTTATCACTTAAACATACAATTTTTCTTCATATCCTCCTCTTACTGCTTTAACTCAATCTCTTTAATTCCAACCAATTCTCTTTTCCTCTGTGATCTCCTACACTCTATTTCACTCCTCCCTCCATCCCTCTCATCATAACGCATTACCTCACCTTTTTAAAATCTACCAAGGGTTAGCATCTATGTAATTTGAATAGAAAATTGTTATTTTCTGAATTTTTATGATTTCTTATTCGTTTTTTTTTCTCAGAATCTATTTAATCAATCAAACAAAGTCGAGTAATTATGGTAAACTAAATTATCTAAATTTTATACCATATTGGTTAGGATAATTTAGGATTTATTGAACGATGCTCACTCCTAATATCTATTATATTTTATCTCTCTTATAAATTAAGTTTTTTTTATATAATTAAAATGGATGAACTAAAAGCTAACTTGATATTTGTTTTAGATTTTGTAAAATTGTATTTGTTTGTAAATTGTTGAAACTTTATTGAATTACTGAATTACATGTATTGTGGTGAAATAATTAATAACTTGTTTAATGGGTCCATTTTAATTTTTATCAATGCTATTGTGGAGTTATAATTTCTGTAAATTTATATGTATAAATTTGTATAGACATTGATAATTAGTAATGAATATTTATGAGAAGTTGTAATTAGTTTGTTGGATAAGCTGGAGGTAAACTAATATTTTTACAAATTTATTTACCTAACATAGTTAATTAATATATGTTGTTATTATAATTTTATAAAGGTTCGATAGAAATCATGGATAATCAGTCATGGATGTATCGAGACTTATATAAATTTGTAACAACCTTATAGGCAACATCGATAATATTTACTGTCTAATAACTCGCAGCTGACCGAATCTCAAATCTTTCAATTACAAGATGAAAAAGTTGTCACGTGGTTCAGAACACATGTAAGTATTATCACAAACTCATTATCTCTTGCAAAGTTACTATATGTCATTACAAAATTCTCGTTTATTGTTTATTGTTTTATATTATATACAAGGTTTATCAAATGAAAATAATTGCTATTAAGTTATTGTCTTTACTAAGTGTATAAAATTTGGATAATGAGATATGATAAATTTTAAATTGATATAATTGAAAAGGAAATTGATGATCCATGTTGGTGGGATCAATATTAGGTGTAATAAAAAGAGAGAGGAAATTAATAAATAATACTTTGACTCAGAATTCTAAAACTATTGAAGTTACACCATTTACAATCTAGAGTTCAAGTTTTTCCTTTCATTTGCAGTCTACTAATAACCTCTCTATCCAACACTCAACTTTCATCTCCCTCTTTCACTATAACACATTTTCTTCTTCTCTATTTGTCTTCTTCTGACTCGTTAACAATCTTCCTATATATGTAATTGCTTAAATTGTATTAAAAAACCAGACTGGACCGACCTGGTTTAGCTCTTTTAAAAAAAATGAAAAACAAAAATGAAACTACACACACCATGCACCTTTATAGGGAAAAGGTAAACTTTATGGATAGAATGCTTATACATAAATTAAACCATCTAATGTCTGAAGAGCTTAAACCAAATCCAAATCATCGTACGTAAATTTTCAAAGAACAAAACTAGATAGTGCTGACCTGAGGGAGATCAGTGGACACTCTCTGTAGATATATGGTCCCAAGCAGCGAGCCTCTTTCCTATAGATTGCAGCTCCTCTCTCTCTCTCTCTCTCTCTCTAAGTCTCCTGCCTTGAAGGTATGGAAACTTCGATACAGGACTATGGAAAGATGTTATCTGCAGCATCCATAATAAAAAAGCAGCTTTAAATTAGCCCTTTAGAAAGTGCTAATGCAAGGGACAGTATATGGCATAAGATTCTCAATGCTTGTGCCAAGGATGAGAGACTTCAGGATATTGCTAAGCAAGAAGTCTGTGTGTTATTGGGATGCAACATTTTCTAATAGTTGTGGCAAGCAAGAAAGAAAGAAAAAACTTCCATCCGGCAAAATGCATTCGAGTCCGTTTGGTTTTATGGTTGCGTTTGCTGTTGCAGCAAACCACAGAAACTTGATGTTTAGTAACATGTAAAACATTTATTATTGTATATGGACCACACCAATAATAGCATTCAAAATATAGGGTTGTTGCAGCTCAATGATGCTTTTAACTCAGTGGAGTGGGGAGTGCATTATTTTTCACTGTTCACTTAAATGGTAAAAACTTTATTTATTTATCACAACAAATTAGTGCCAAAAGGTTGTATGTAGTTTGAAGTTAGAAACATCGATTAAGTGGTAAGTAATTAAATGTTAAGCATTGAAATATTAAAGGTGCAATAAAATAGTTGAGCGAAGTGTTAATAATTATTGGTTTAAGGGTGTAGAATTTGGGTAATGGGATACGATATATAAGTCCTAAATTGATATAATTGAAAAGGAAATAAATGATCCATGTTGGTGGGACCAATATTAGGTGTAATAAAAAGAGAGAGGAAATTAATAAATAATGGTTTGAAATGAAAGAAAAAACTTATATAGTTGGCTTTTTATAAAGTATAATGTTGGTGGGCCTGTTCTCGTGTTGGAAAAAAACAGCAAGTTTTTCGAGAGTTACACCATTTACAATCTAGAGTTTTAAGTTTTTCCTTTCATTTTACAGTCTACTGACTCTCGATCCAACACTCAACTTTCATCTCCCTCTTTCACTATAACACACTTTCTCCTTCTCTACTTGTCTTCTTCTGACTCGTTAACAATCTTCCTATATATGCAATTGCTTAAATTGTATTAAAAAACCAGACCGCACCTAGTTTAGTTCTTTAAAAAAACTGAAAAACAAAAAAGGAACTACACACACCATGCTTATACATATATTAAACCATCTAATTTCTGAAGAGCTTAAACCAAATCCAAAACATCGTACGTAAATTTTCAAAGAACAAAACTAGATAGTGCTGACCTGAGGGAGATCAGTGGACACTCTCTGTAGAGATATGGTCCCAAGCAGCGAGCCTCTTTCCTATAGATTGCAGCTCCTCTCTCTCTCTCTCTCTAAGTCTCCTGCCTTGAAGGTATGGAAACTTCGATACAGGGCTATGGAAAGATGTTATCTGCAGCATCCATAATCATAGAGCAGCTTTAAATTAGCCCTTTAGAAAGTGCTAATGCAAGGGACAGTATATGGCATAAGATTCTCAATGCTTGTGCCAAGGATGAGAGACTTCAAGGTAATTCTTATCTTGCTGTCTGGTTTCCTAGAATTTATAATCTTTCTGAAGATAGTTTTTCTTGGATATGGAACTTCAGATAGAGAAAAGCTCTATTTGATAAGGTTTCTGAGGTGGTATTATCAAGTGAAGTTGTCCACAAATTGATTTGGAAAATGACTTCTATCATCCCCTAGTCAGTCTAATACATACATTTCTTTTAGTCGTCTATGGAAATGACTGGTCCCTTTGAAAGTTGAAGTATTTTGGTGGAAAAAATTTAAAGCATAGCAATCAGCATTACATTATTTGTGGTCGGACCTTTAGTTCTTGGAGGTTTGTATTCCCATGAGTTTTGCTAGTAATTTTAAGATTTTTAGTTTAATTGGTATAATATTAAATAACCTAAAGAATTAAGAACATGAGTTGATTTTGAGCTGCAACGCTTGTCACCTGCTGTGAAAATTATGTGGAGTTTGGGAAGTCCAGTTTTAGGGGAGATTCAGACCGTACAAGCACCAATGGTTTCTTGCTCATGTTTCTCCACCGAGGGCGAGACTGGTATATTGAAATTGTGGGACTGGTTTTAGTTTAAACTGTTTTTTTTATTTTTATTTTTAAAAATTATTTTTAACATTAGAAAACATTAAAAATATATAATTTTAAATAAAAAAATTTAAAACTTAAAAAAACACATTTTAAACTGCGTTCCAAACAGGTCTAAGTCTCTTGTCTACCCAAATGCATATGAAAATGTCTATAAATATATAAATGTGAACTTTAAAATGATTTCTAAGAGGTCAAGTATATTTGTACATAATAATCCCTGTAAAATTATTAAATCTTCATTTCAGGCCATCTTTTTTTCTATCTGCACAGTCTTTTATATATAAAAAAAAACCCACCGATCAACCCACTGAGCATGTGAAGTTAAAAATTTCAAATGCATGAAGGAAGACCCCCTAATGAAAACGATGTTTGTTTATCTTATAATTATATTTGGATGCAGCCTTAGCTGGTTCACACTCACCGCAGACAGATGCATTATTGATAGTCCGAGGGAAAGATTGTGCATTTCTTCGTTGTCGTTTATTCCTTTACAAGACAGATTCATTATTAAAAAATTTGACATATTTTTGCGTCATTTTCTTTTAAATGAAATCATTTCATGTACTATTTATAAAAAAAAAAAAAAAGAGAAAGAAACCCAAAAGAGTACTGTTTTGAACAATTCTATATATTTTTTTTCTTTTCCTGTCGCCCAAAGACATGGGAAGAAGGTTTTTCTTCCTCTTTTTCGCAGAGCCAATTTCCCCTCTTTCTCTCTCTTCTAAAAACTCAAAACCAACAAGACCCACACGGCCACACCCATTCAGCGTTAAATACTATAATTGAAATACTATGATTGATTCCTCACTTTCCATGACCGTGAGTCTCGGGCACATGAAAGCCAGCATTTGATTAAGAGTCTGTTTGGCATTGCGGTAGCTGTTGTGGTTGTGATTTAAAAAAAATTGTTTTATAAAAAGTACTTTTAGTTGAGTTTGGTTTGAAAAAATAGGTGTTTGGTTAAAACTGTGGTTGAAATTGAAGTTGAAAAAAAAGTAGTTTAATGTGTTTGGTTAAAAATGCTTTTAAAATTGAGGTTATAAAATTATTTTAAAAATATATATTAGTACTTATTATTTTTTAATTTAAATATTATAGATTTAATTATTGCTATTTTATCATGAAATAAATCATACTTTATATAAAATATTTTTTATTATTCCATGAAACTATTTATAATTTCATTACGTACGAAATATATCAAACAAAAACTATAGTTTTTATAATATTTTTTAGCATGTAATAAAATTAGATAAAATATTATCAGATATAAATTTTACTCTAAACTAATTTATTTTTTTTAAAATGTTAAAAAACAACACACTAAAAAAATAAACACACACTAAAAAAAAAAAAAAAAACGTAGGCAAGTGAACAGTGCAGTTACCTGCACTGTTCACTTGAACAGTACACACCATATACTGTTCATGTAATTGCACTGTTCATTGAACAGTGCAATTACATGAACAGTACACACAAAAAACATGATCCCGTTTTCTGCGTTAGAAACGCAAAATTTTATGGGGCCCAGTGAACAGTAAAGTGATTTTTTTGTTAACCAAACGGTTGCGCGCTGCGTTTTCAATAAAACGCAGCCGCAGCCGCAGAGCCAAACGAGCTCTAAGAGGATCGATGGCCCAGGTTGGACAGCTCATCATTACTCCACTTGTAAAAGTTCAATTAATAATTTGGCTATTTTGTGCTATCTGCACATAAAGTTAGTAGTGAAGGTAATTAAGTCTATTTAGCAGATTATATATATAAAATAAATTTTACTGTATTCTTCTACATGGTTGTGATGGTATAATGTGATTTTTCACTCATTTTCATTTGCATTTTCATTTTCATTTCCGAAGTTTTTTTTGCCTTTTGTATCGGGAAAAAAAAATCTATTGAGTGAGTGAGGGCTAAAAAGAAGAGAGGGTCAGAAGATAACTTAGTCAAAATATTGTCGGCAAAACGTGCATGTCATGTAGTCATTTTCGGTGATAGGTCATTTTAACCTTTATATTTTTGTAGTCATTGCATATTTATGTTGACATTTATATTTATATATTTATAGTCACTGTCATATATATGCAGTTTATGTTCATGACAGCTAGATAATATTTAAAAAAATGGATTAACTTACTTTTTAAAAATTTATATTAACATATTAATTAGTTTCTTTTGAAATCAGAGATACTTATATATAATATATATATCTTAGTATTGACATATATGTTATATTGCCATATATAAAAATTAATTTTTTATAAGAAAATTATTATTATTAGATAAAAAAAATGAATAATGTGTGGAAACATTTTTTTATGATAAAAATATCCTTTAAGTTTTATTAATCATTAATGTATTGAAAGGATCGATGGCCCAGGTTGGACAGCCCATCGTTACTCCACTTGTAAAAGTTCAATACATAATTTGGCTATTTTGTGCTATTTGCACATAAAGTTAGTAGTGAAGGTAATTAAGTCTATTTAGCATATTATATATATATATATATATATATATATATATATATATATTTATAATTCGTTGCAAATCTGTTATTAAATTAGCAAATAAATTATCTGTTACTACAATCTATGCTAATATCCCCATTTTTTTTAGTAGTGAAGGTAATTAATTAAGAATAGCATGTGGAAAAAGAAAGTATATGACAGGCAAGAAGGGCAACCATTATCATCTTATTGAGTATGTTTCCCATCAATGGTGGGTCTTAGAATGATGTTTCCCATCATATATGTCGCACGTCACCCGCTCAGTCTTTTCTGACTTTTTTACATTAGTTTGCTTCAAAAAGAGCTGTCATTGTAGACTATGATCTCCAATTATTTGCTTCGTGAACATTGAATTATCAAACTATTAAAGGATCTATACTTATAATGTATTATTTATTGGAATAACTTTTTATATTTATTTTTATATTTTTAATTTTAATTTCACTCTTTAACAACACCATCTTTTTTTTATTTCTTCATTCAATATTAAATTTTTTAAAAACAATATATGCTTCATAATTTTTTTATTATGTTATGTATTGATCCTATGAATTTAATTTTTTTTTTCTATTTTAACATTCAATATTATATTTGTTAAAGGTGGGGTTTCATATATTTTTTTGATGTTTTCTATCAACTTATCCTTATCTCATTACTCATGTCTTCAGTTTGACAAGTTAATCTATTTTAATTTAAATAATTTTTTGTGCACATCTTTTTTAATTAATTATTTTTCTTGATTTTATGTTTTAAAATTGAATTGGTTGAAAATAGAGCATTATAATATTTTTTTATTTTTATTTTTTATAAAGTTATATCGATCTCTTATATAACCAATGCCATGAGATTGAGAAGTTGACTCATGTTGATTTTTTTTATCCTTTTTAAATTAAATATTTTTCTAATTAAATTTTATAATTTTTTATTTGTTTTTTATAAAATTTCTCGAATTTATGACATAAATTATAGGTTTGATAAGTTGATCAAAGTTGACACATTTTAAATTTTAAACCATGTTTTAATTGATTATCTTTTTTATAATTATTTTTCCTTCTCTAGTAGATACCCATATTGATTTAAAATAATTAAAAAAAAAAACATTCGCTGAGAACACAAATTGGCTTTTAAAAAATTACGTGAGAATATTTTACAAATATTTCTTATTTACGTGAGATTTTTTCCACGCGAGTAATTATTTTATCAGAATTGTGTCGTCAAATATTTTTCATTTACGTGAGATTTTTTCCAAGCGAGTAATTATTTTTCTAATTATTTTGTCAGAATTAATTGTTGCTATTAAAATATTAATGGTATTATTCATTTATTGCTATTAATATTGTTATTATGGTTATAATAACAATATTATTATTATTGATAAATATAAATATAGCACAGCATCGCATGCAGCATACATCCATTAATGCCCATCAAGCCAGGGACTACAAAAAGCATGACTAAACAGCGATGAGAGCAGGAGTGAGCAACATATATAGCACAGCATGGCATGCAGCATCAACCAGAACACAAGGCCCATGGCATAAGTCAGCCATCAGAAACCACTAAATCCAGCAGAGGGACGACCAACCAGAGATCAATATCAGCCAAAACTGGTAAGGAAATGGTTCTATTCATGGAAATGCAACACCATGTAAAACACAACTTGGAATTTGCGAAATAGAACATCAGCTAAAGTGCAATTGTCTTCAAAAATTCTTTTGTTTCTCAAAAGAATTAACAACAAACAAATAAAAGAACAAACAAATAAATCAAAATTTGCTTGCTTGGACAACCGGAGAAGTTTGCTAAAAAAACACTAGCATAAACAGTCGGATGGAAATTCGTCAATTTGTATTTTCTATTTTGAAATGCTAATCAATGGAAAAAAAAACTAATTACTAATAAGGGCAGCAAACACTTTAAATGCCGAGAAAATATTAATTAGGTCAGTATCATCTCATGCATGGTTTTGGCAAGGAATAAGACATTAATTTATTCTCAGAAATAAAATATCCCTATGCATGGATTTAATCCTCATAACTGTTCAATAGCAATTGAGTAGTGTCTCCGAAAAATTTTGAAGTTTACAACCCAGTAACTGTTATGCACAAATAACAGAAACCCTACTCCTTATCCCTAACTAGCCAAACTAAAATCTTGGATTTTCCCAGCATTATAGGCAGTTACGAGGTATGACAGCTTATTCTAGCAAGTCATCCTCGCTATGTCTCAACTGAGAACATCATTTCGACAGCAACGCATAAACATCAACACAGAACTAGGTTTACCTTCTTCAACAGTTTTAACTCCAGGAAGGACTTTCTCGAGACTCTCAGCTTGCAACATCTTAAAAAATGAAGCATATCTGTGAACATTCAGGAAACAGATAAAAGTATATAGCCCATACTGAAAATATAAATGAATGAATATATCTCGACAATGCGGGCTCAACTCACCACAGTTTTGTTTATGAGTATCACATCTCCCAGCCCAATTCTATAGCAAAACAAACTGAATATAAGCTACAAATATATATAAGAAAATAAAGACATTCATCCACTTTCTTGCAGAGAGTTCTTCAAAGGTTGCACAATCATAAACTTGCAAATATTCATGATGATGTGCTTGAAGCATATGGCAAACCATCTACATTATGTAATCACCAGTAGCACACCTTCCTTCGACTGTTTTGCTCCCATCTACACACACAACCCCAGGTTACAAAAGAAAATGTCTTGAACCACATAAACAGCAGATAATATATTAAAAAAATGAAAACTAAAAAAGATGGAAAAACCACATATCAAAGAAACAAAAACAACACCTTTCAAGAGTGAAAAGTAAGGTTCTTGAACATGAATTTCACAAAATACACCCTCCAAAACCCGACAAAGAAAACCCCGTAAATCACCAATCAATATTAATTAAAAACACTCAATAACCAACAGAAAATGCTTACATTTATCAATTCAAGTCCCTTTTCTTTAATCAACTGATTCCAATTCTCTTATTTCTACTTCAAGTTACTATCTTCATCACAAAACATCATCTTCACATGAGTTCTCCATAAAGCACCACACTTTACAGAATGATACAAAGCTAAACGCTTATACAAAGGATATTGAGCCACCCCATCAAAAGAATCTGCAGTCCATTCAATTATTTATGCATAAAAATCAAATCTTTAATCAAATAATTGAAAAACAAAACACAGAAAACTTTTTTATACGGTTTTTCATTACCCGTTGCTGGACAGTTACATGACATGACATATCATTTGGGTCTTCTTCTAGGAGGTCAATGCAGAACTCTTTGGAGAGTCCCAGATTGAATTCTAGCGTTTGGTTAACGTGGGATTCAAGAGTGAATTTTAGCAGGTCTCCTATGCTGTCTCGCAATCTCTCTCCATTTTCTGTGTCACATAAACTGGCCTATCTGTCACGTGTGATGCACGTGACATTTTTGCCTCGTTTTCATTTTCATTGAAATTGCAATCAAATTAATTTTGAGTTATTATTTTTTAAATATTTTTTATTTTAAGATATATTAAAAATAATATTTTTTTTTAATTTTTAAAATTTATTTTTAATATTAACATATTAAATAATTAATTTAAAATTAAAAAAATTAAAATTTTATAAAACAATAATGAACTGGTACTAAACACATTCTTAATTTACTGAATATATTTTGATATTAGAATGTGTTTAATATTGTGATCAAAATACTGTTTGCTTAAAATTTAATTTTTTAATTAAGTTTTTAGTATATTTAGATTATTTTGATATGCTGATATTAAAAATAGATTTAAAATTTTTTTTATTTTAATATATTTTAAAGTAAAAAATATTTTAAAAAGCAATTATTATCACAATCTCAATCAAGCACTCAATGAACTTAGTTTGTATCTTTTATTTTTCATAGGATATTTTAAAAATACATTTGTTAAATATAGTTTATCTTAACCAATTAATTCTAGAAATTTATATTTGAGAGTTCAATCTGATTTGAGTTTTAAGTTGAATTATAAAAAGATATTAACTTGAATGGATTGATTTGGTCATGCCTAATATAAACATGACTGCATTAATATCAAGATTTTTTTTAAAAAAAATAAAATAATATTGTTTTAATAAAAATAATTTAATAACCAATGAGTTAACTTAGGAACCAATGTCCAATACCTTTTTTTCAGTAAGATTCTAGGTTAGATTTGAAAATTATGTCTGAAGTATACTATAATAATATTTTTCGTTATCAAAGTTTTTTGTATCTTAAAATACTAAGTTTTAATATATTTTTATCTAAAAATATTTTGAAAACAACGTAAAAATCTCAAAAAAATTATTTTTAACTCCGAAACATCTGCTAATCTATTTAAAAACTACAAGTCAATTAGAATAAAAAAAACTCACAAATCATAATTATTTACCAGATAAAACCACCATCGAACTCCATTTTCTATAAGTTGGAAAACAGAGGCAGTGTTCTTGTGGCAACTGGACAAAGAGAGTTTCCTATAAGGAAAAGAAGAAGAAGAGTCGAGATTTAGGAGGCTTTATATATGACAGAAATAGCCTTGGAGACAACAACTCAACCTTGAAGAACTTGGTCTCTGACTTGAGGAGTTCTGAGTTCTAAATTGATTTGATTAGTATTATTTTCAAGCAAGTAGAATCCATTTTGAGCTAGGAAATAATTTACAAAAAGAGCAAAAACTCCAAGATAAGGGGCGGGAAAGAGTAAAATGAATGCAAAAACTCCGCCGATGCTCAGTTTACAGCAAGATCATCATTCTCTGAGCACATATTATGTACTTTACAGCAGAGGAGTATAGAGTCCGCCGATGCTCAGCACGCCGTGATTCAATCTGTTCAGGATAGTATTCTTGGTGGATGAGACATTTTAAGAACAGATGGGTGAATTACAGAACGTCTCCCCATATCACCCGTAAAATCCACCGGACTAGAATCATCGTAAGATGTCTTGGTGATAATAGCTAATTACACTTTGGAGATAATCAAGGCAGCAATCAACGAGAAAATCACTCCCAGCATCAAGGATCAATTCATGAAAATCAAGACGTTATGTGGAGCTGATTAGTTATGTATATAGAATCTTAAATAGCTTTCCTTATAAAGCTGATTCTATTATTATTATCAGATTGTATTCGATACTGTCATTATTATTAGGCTGTAATAGTTTTTTATATAATACAACATTCGATACCATACGTGTACTGTGGTTTTCATTATTTCTAAAACTCTACATGGTATCAGAGTCTCTATAAGATTAATCTCCACTTGATTTTATAGCCTCAGAAAATTCTTCCATACTCTCCTTCAATACCATGGTTCACATGGTAACAGTGAAGCTATCATCAACAAATTTTCTTCTTTGGCACAGTCAGGTAGTTCCCCTGTTGCAATGTCAAAAATATTGTCGCACGTGTGCGGCGTCGCGGCGAAAATTATATAGTTTGTTCCCATTTTCATCAATCTATAATGTAAATTTATCTATATCTATGGGGATACAAGAAAATACTGTCTTTTACTGGTAGAAAATGGAATGGGAGTCGCTACCTAGTATTTTGGTCACTAGGAACCCTAACTGGTCTCAGAGAACGGGTACGGGGACTGGTTGCGTAAAGGGAAGGTGTTAGCACCCCAAATACGCCCTACCTAAGGTAAGCTGCATTGTTTTATTGTCTGATAAAATCTAAGGTATTTTCATGTTTTCCTAGTTGCTGGTCTGTTTATGGTTCAAGAAAAAATCCTCCTCGGTAAGAAGGTCTTTATCTTATCGGGTAAAATCCTAACCGTTCTATTGTTTATACCAAAAATTTATTAATAATATTTAGGAATACGTTTTACGTATAAATTCGTAATCCCAAATACTAAGAGAAAACAAAAAGATTTTTTTGAATTTTTGAAATATTGGCCTAGTTCTCATGGCTTGAATAAACTGGTTATTAAAGCCAAAATGCATGCTAATACATATATTGTTTTGAAAATTTCCTTTGTTTTGTGAAAATATGATGTTATAATATTTATATATATATATATATTGGAGAGACTAGGCCGTAGTTTAAAACAAAAACAATTTTTGAAAATATTATTATTATTATTGTTTTGACGAAAATCAGGTATTTTAATACTGAGCTTGTATCCTTACGGTATAAAAATACAACTCAATATTAATCCACTTTGATAAAAATATGCAGAAAAATCAACAACATTTTTAGGGACTTTTTAGAATTTTTTTGAAAGCAAAAACATTTTTTATTCTGAAAATCTTTAATATTTTGACGAAAACCGGGTATTTTTAACACTGGTTTTGTATCTTTACGGTATAAAAATACAAACCAACATTAAACCACTTTGACAAAAAATATGCAGAAAAAGCAACATATATTTTTTTTTTTTAAGATTTTCAAATATATATATATATATATATATATTTTTTATTATATTTTTTATAATATATATATACCCACATATATATACAATTTATAATAATTTATATAATATATCATTTTATGGGGCTGGGCCGGCCCAAATAAATGGGCCAGGCTCAACCCAACAAGAAAGGTTGGGCCGAACTCGGCCCAGACTGAGTTGGGCCGATCTCGGCCCAACAGGCCTCATGCTTCTTCTGGTCTGGGCCGGACTCGGCCCAGACCTAAAGGCTGGGCCAGAACCGGTCTGGCCCAGGGGGAAAAAAGAAACGGGGAGGGGAATTAATTTTCCCCTCCCCTCCTCCTGCATGCAACTGGCTTATGCATGCAGGAGGAGAACCTGTTTTAAAACAAAACGATGGAGGGGACGAGGACTTTACCTGGCGTGGAGGAAGCGGTCGATGGTGGTGCTGCGGTGGCGTGCCTCGCGTACGGCGGCTCCGGGCGGTGCTGTGGCGGTTCGAACGGTGGAGAGAGAGAGATTTCGCTTTTTCGGTGGTTCTCCTTATTCCTTTTATTTCTCTTTATGCTCGGTTGTTTTTCCTTTTTTCTGTTTTCAGTTTGCTCATTTTCTTCCCTCTCACTCTCGTTAGTTCTCTCTCTCCCCTTCAGCTTCTTTCTCTCTCTTTCTCGGGTTTTTTCTTCTCTTTTCCACCCCGTGCTTCCAGTCTCCACCTTTCTTTTATAGGCGAGCAAAGGGAGCGGGGCTGCATGGGCAGCGTGGGGAGCAGCACAACGTGGGTTGAGCTGGGCAACGTGGGGAGCAGCACAGCGCCGGTCGGCTGGTCGGCGAGCATGGTTGATCAAGGCGTGGCTTCGCGTCCTCCGAGGTGTATGGGCTCCGGGTTCTGTCAGCGCACGCGAGGAGAGAGGGGCACCGGCTGATTAAACAACTTTCTTCCCATGCTTGCTGCACGTTCGGGGAGGAAGAAGAAAGGGGAACAGTGCCGTTCAAAACGGCACCGTTCGGTCTTTCCTTTTTTTTTTTTTTATGTATGAAACGGCGTCGTTTTGGAGAAAACGCGCCGTTTCATTTAAAAATGGCGCCAGAACGCACCCAATTTCGAATTTAACCCTCAATCATCTTTGTTCATTTCAATTGAGTCCTTGCCAATTTCGGTCCCCGCCCCCATAGTTGGCTGCGTTTTTCACTTTGGTCCTTGGCCTCTGATTTATGCAATTTAGCCCTTAATTGATCAATAAACTTCAAATTTCTTCAATTAGGCCCCTGAATCAATTCAAAACAGCCCCCTATATTTACCCGCTTTTTCCAAATTGGTCCCTGGTTTCGGATTTTCACAATTCAACCCCTAATTGGCCATTAAACTTCAATATTTATGCAATTAAGCCCCTGATTTGACCCAATAAATTCCTAAAAAATATATTTTGGCCCCAGAACTTAAATTTCTTCTAATTAAAGCCCAAATTGACTTAAAAATTGATTTTTCTTGCAATCAAATCCTCTATAAATTCAAATAAAATCCAATTAAGTCCATAAACATCCAAATTTGGGCTTTTCTCCTCAAAATTCAAATTTTCCTTCTCAACAGGGCTCTCATCCTTCAAGAATATACTGTCAAAAAATCCAATCTTTGTATTTTTTTAACCTCCTTGACCAATCTTCTGACCATTTTCTGAGCGCTTTGACTATTTATTTTATTTTTTGTGGGGACCCAAAAATGGGTTACAACAGATGCCCACTCTTTATAATGCTTACGGAGCAAGGGCGTAGTAAGTTTTATAAAGATAATCCAGTCTGAACTCCTGAAACTGATCTGGTCGAAGCTTGATAGATCTGAAACTCTTTCTTTACAGCAATCCTCTTCGGCCTAAAAAAATGGGATCCCATCTGGCGATTCCCTGAAAATAAAAAAATGAGGTCTCCTCTGGCGACCTCCTTTGACAACTATCAAAATATGAGATCCCTTCTTGCGATCTTTTTTTTTTTTTTAATCAACTTGGAACCCCATCTGGCGATTCCTCTATGAAATATGAGATATGAGGTTCCATCTGGCGACCTCCTTTGATGAATATCGAAACACGAGATCCCTTCTGGCGATCTCCTTTAATCAACTCGGAATCCCATCTGGCGATTCCTTTTAACAAGCATGAAGTATGAGGTCCCATCTGGCGACCTCCAAAATAGTGAAACACGAGATCCCTTCTGGCGATCTCAAACAACTTGGAATCCCATCTGGCGATTCCTTATTACCAACATGAAATATGAGGTCCCATCTGGCGACCTCCAAATATTGAAACACGAGATCCCTTCTGGCGATCTCCTTTAATCAACTTGGAATCCCATCTGGCGATTCCTTTTAATCAACGTGAAATACGAGGTCCCATCTGGCGACCTCCAAATATTGAAACACGAGATCCCTTCTGGCGATCTCCTTTAATCAACTTGGAATCCCATCTGGCGATTCCTTTTAACCAGCATGAAATACGAGGTCCCATCTGGCGACCTCCAAAATAGTGAAATACGAGATCCCTTCTGGCGATCTCAAACTGCTTGGAATCCCATCTGGCGATTCTTTATTACCAACATGAAATATGAGGTCCCATCTGGCGACCTCCAAATAGCGAAACACGAGATCCCTTCTGGCGATCTCCTTTAATCAACTCGGAATCCCATCTGGCGATTCCATTTATGAAATATGAGATCCCATCTGGCGACCTCCAAATATAGTGAAATACGAGATCCCTTCTGGCGATCTCAAACAACTTGGAATCCCATCTGGCGATTCCTTTTAACCAACATGAAATACGAGGTCCCATCTGGCGACCTCCAAATATTGAAACACGAGATCCCTTCTGGCGATCTCCTTTAATCAACTTGGAATCCCATCTGGCGATTCCTTTTAATCAACATGAAATACGAGGTCCCATCTGGTGACCTCCAAATAGTGAAACACGAGATCCCTTCTGGCAATCTCCTTTAATCAACTTGGAATCCCATCTAGCGATTCCTTTTAATCAACATGAAATATGAGGTCCCATCTGGCGACCTCCAAATATTGAAACACGAGATCCCTTCTGGCGATCTCCTTTAATCAACTCGAAATCCCATCTGGCGATTCCTTTTAACCAGCATGAAATACGAGGTCCCATCTGGCGACCTCCAAAATAGTGAAATACGAGATCCCTTCTGGCGATCTCAAACAGCTTGAAATCCCATCTGGCAATTCCTTATTACCAACATGAAATATGAGGTCCCATCTGGCGACCTCCAAATAGCGAAACACGAGATCCCTTCTGGCGATCTCCTTTAATCAACTCGGAATCCCATCTGGCGATTCCTTTTAACAAACATGAAATATGAGGTCCCATCTGGCGACCTCCAAAATAGCAAAATACGAGATCCCTTCTGGTGATCTCAAACAACTTGGAATCCCATCTGGCGATTCTTTATTACCAAAGTTGATATCGATGTCGTTCTTCCTACGGGCAGGGTTTGGAAGTTATTATCTTCTCTTCTTGTTGTTCTAGAATCAACTCAATGATTCTTTCTTCGTCCACAATCTTGTTGGAATGCACTAAGATCTCCTCTTGTAACGATAAAAAACAAACATGCAATGATTTATGATTAGATGCAATGCATGCATTCGTACCTGGTTTGAAACATAGGCCCCATCGTCTTCTTCTAGTTCATGAAGCTCTTTCTTAACACGAGCTTTCTTTTGAAGTCGTATGCTGGATTCATCTCTCGTGTTGCCTCTTTTTACTGATCATATTCTTGGAGAAGAAGTCTTTGACTTTCTTCAAGTAGTCCTTTTCTCAAAATGTATGACTTGTTATTGCCTTTCTGTCATGCTTTTGTCAAATGCTTTATCTTTTTCAAATCTACGGCTCTCATCTTGCTTTGAAAAATATGTAAAACTTTTCATGAAATATCTTTTATTGCCCCCAGTGTGGAGTGTGATCCTAGTCCGGGTTTTTTATAAAGAAGAAAATCATTCTGGCTCAAACGGGATCACCAACGCTAACTATTTCAAAATGCACATTGTTAGGATTGATAAACTCTATTTTTATCTTGAAAGAAAATTACAGGTGATTTATCAATTCATTATGCTATCCAGAGGTATAGTTGTACTTCAGGGGTAGCTTTTCTTAAATTTTCATTTTTGATCGATTTATGATACTTTCTTTGTAACCACTCAACCTTGTTTAAAAAGTGCATAATCTCATCATACAGAAAGAAAAGGTAGGCTCAAAGACAAATACAAAAATCTGGCTGACATCATGAGCCCTGATTGTCAACTAGAGAAGAAAACAATGACAAAAGCATGTTAAGGCAAATAAAGTCGGTTAACATTTTGAAAACTACAGGAACTTCTTGGGTCACCCCCTTCTGAAACTTCTCTACTCGCGTAAAAAGGTCTTGGCAGAGACTTCTTCTAGTGTGTGGACAATCAACCGTAGCAGCGCTTCATCTTCTTCCCCCACGTGTGTTTCCTTGTCATCTTTTCCGATCTTACCTTCTTCATTATTGACAATTCTTGACCAAGGTTTTCCAGCCCTTTATCCACTATTACTTGCGTCATGACTAGGCAATGGTTTTGAATTGATGTTGGGTGGGTCTTCAAATGACACCCATCCTATCTTGATGAGCTCCAACAACCTTTACTTGAAAGCATAGCACGTTTCAAGACCATGCCCGGGGATACCAGCATGGTACTCGCAAGCCAATTCGGGCTTGTACCAGATAGGGAATGGTGGCTGTAGTGGTAATGTGGGGATAGGAGCTATTTGTCCAATGCTTAGTAGCTTGGCATATATGTCCTTCAAAGGCATGGGTAATGGTGGTAGTTGTTCTAAAATGTATCTTGTGTTTGGTCTTTGATGGTTGTTGTGGTTGTTTGACTGGTTATTTTCTCGATTAGGGGAAAAAGGTTTGTTAAAGTTTATGTGGGCCACATGAGAGGTAGGTATTTGTGGGTTATATGAATCCGTTATCTTGTCATTGGACCCACCTTCGAAGTTGTTAACGGGACCTTTCATTTTTCTTCCAATAAAACCCTTTGTCTCCAATGGCTCAATAATGCGTCCAGCTTTAATCCCTTGCTCTATTCTTTCCGCTATGCGTACAACATCATAGAAATGCTGAGCTGAGCTACCCATTAAATGCTCATAGTAGGGTGCCTTGAATGTATTGGCGAACAAAGTCACCATCTCCGTTTCTATCAAAGGGGGTTGCACATGCGTGGCCTCGTCCCTCCATCTTTGCGCATAAGCCCTTACTGACTCTTGGCTTGTCTTTTCCATTGACATAAGGCTTGTTCGATTTGGAGCAATTTCCAAATTGAACTTGTATTGCTTAAGGAAAGCCTCCACTAAATCCTTCCATTTCTTAATCCTGACATTTTCCAACCTCATGTACCAACTTAGCGTCGACCCTGATAGACTGTCTTGGAAAAAGTAGATCAGTAACTTATCGTCATGAATCACCTCAGCCATCTTATTGCAATAAGATCGAAGGTGAGTGTTTGGGCATTCCAACCCAGTGTACCTTATAAACTCCGGTATCCTAAAATCTTTTGGTACCGTGATGTTTGGTACCAAGCATATTTCAAACGCTCGCATGGGGTCAAACCAGTCATTTCCCTCGACTGCTCTTAACCTTTCTTCCAAGGCTGATATCTTGTCATCGTTCATAAAACCAGTGGACCTATTATCGGAAGGCCCATCTGCTGTTAAATCTACAGTGATGTGAGCTTGAGGGGGCTGAATGGGAATGGCAGGTGCAAAGTGCTGCTCCGTTGCTGAATCTGCCCCCAAGTTCTGAGATACCCCTGGGACATGAACTAACGGTGCTCCTATAGGTGGTTGGGTAGACGTTCCCTCCCCGTTCTTGGCTCTTAAAAGTTGCTCAAGCAGATTGGTCAGTCGAGAAACTTCATTTTTCACGGATTCCAACTCAGTCTGGTAGTGCGACTCTAAGTGAGCTCTTTCTTCGTTTTCCATTCTTGATTTGGACCGGGTTTGGTGGACTCTGGATGTGGGACCTATGTTTCACGAACTGGAATGCATATGATAATGTAAAAACAAAATGTGGGATGAAGATGTGATGCATACGTGATGAGCGATGAGTTTAACATTATTGATCTTGATGCAAATAAGATACATAACCTAAGGACATGCTCTATTTATTAAGTGAGAGTGGGTAGGTTTTCTATCTAATCTTGAAGGGTCTCATATCTGCCCAGTGACGTTCTTCGTAAAGATAATATGGGGGGCGTTGCAAAGAACAGTTAAGACACGTATGCCCACCATTACCAAGCAGGCACTCAGATATGAGTTGGGTGTTTCACACATTTAAACCCTGACCAATAGTCTTAGGGCAAATCGCTAATTCCCCACTTAACTTAAAGCTTGTGTGTGCTTTTCAGAATTAAAGCAGGTGATGCATGATACAATTGTATATAATGCATGAATAAATGCGCGTAAAAATAAAAACAAATACGCGAATAAATAAAAGGAAAGGCATATAAAAAATAGGAACAGGAAAACACAAATAAATCAGACAAAAACAAAGCTTAGTCTACAAGGTCCCCAGTGGAGTCGCCATTCTGTCGCACGTGTGCGGCGTCGCAGCGAAAATTATATAGTTTGTTCCCATTTTCATCAATCTATAATGTAAATCTATCTATATCTATGGGGATACAAGAAAATACTGTCTTTTACTGGTAGAAAATGGAATGGGAGTCGCCACCTAGTATTTTGGTCACTAGGAACCCTAACTGGTCTCAGAGAACGGGTACGGGGACTGGTTGCGTAAAGGGAAGGTGTTAGCACCCCAAATACGCCCTACCTAAGGTAAGCTGCATTGTTTTATTGTCTGATAAAATCTAAGGTATTTTCATGTTTTCCTAGTTGCTGGTTTGTTTATGGTTCAAGAAAAAATCCTCCTCGGTAAGAAGGTCTTTATCTTATCGGGTAAAATCCTAACCGTTCTATTGTTTATACCAAAACTTTATTAATAATATTTAGGAGTACGTTTTACGTATAAATTCGTAATCCCAAATACTAAGAGAAAACAAAAAGATTTTTTTGAATTTTTGAAATATTGGCCTAGTTCTCATGGCTTGAATAAACTGGTTATTAAAGCCAAAATGCATGCTAATACATATATTGTTTTGAAAATTTCCTTTGTTTTGTGAAAATATGATGTTATAATATTTATATATATATTATATATTGGAGAGACTAGGCCGTAGTTTAAAACAAAAACAATTTTTGAAAATATTATTATTATTATTGTTTTGACGAAAATCGGGTATTTTAATACTGAGCTTGTATCCTTACGGTATAAAAATACAACCCAATATTAATCCACTTTGATAAAAATATGCAGAAAAATCAACAACATTTTTTAGGGACTTTTTAGAATTTTTTTGAAAGCAAAAACATTTTTTATTCTGAAAATCTTTTAATATTTTGACGAAAACCGGGTATTTTTAACACTGGTTTGTATCTTTACGGTATAAAAATACAAACCAACATTAAACCACTTTGACAAAAAAATATGCCAGAAAAAGCAACATATATTATTTTTTTTTAAGATTTTCAAATATATATATATATATATTTTTTTTTTTTTATTATATTTTTATAATATATATATACCCACATATATATACAATTTATAATAATTTATATAATATATCATTTTATGGGGTTGGGCCGGCCCAAATAAATGGGCCAGGCTCAACCCAACAAGAAAGGTTGGGCCGAACTCGGCCAGACTGAGTTGGCCGATCTCGGCCCAACATGCCTCATGCTTCTTTCTGGTCTGGGCCGGACTCGGCCCAGACCTAAAGGCTGGGCTAGAACCGGTCTGGCCAGGGGGAAAAAAGAAACGGGGAGGGGAATTAATTTTCCCCTCCCCTCCTCCTGCATGCAACTGGCTTATGCATGCAGGAGGAGAACCTGTTTTTAAAACAAAACGATGGAGGGGACGAGGACTTTACCTGGCGTGGAGGAAGCGGTCGATGGTGGTGCTGCGGTGGCGTGGCTCTGCGTTACGGCGGCTCCGGGCGGTGCTGTGGCGGTTTCGAACGGCGGAGAGAGAGAGATTTCGTTTTTTTCGGTGGTTCTCCTTATTCCTTTTATTTCTCTTTTATGCTCGGTTGTTTTTCCTTTTTTCTGTTTTCAGTTGCTCATTTCTTCCCTCTCACTCTCGGTTAGTTCTCTCTCTCTCCTTCAGCTTCTCTCTCTCTCTTTCTCGGGTTTTTTCTTCTCTTTTCCACCCCATGCTTCCAGTCTCCACCTTTCTTTTTATAGGCGAGCAAAGGGAGCGGGGCTGCATGGGCTCGTAGCGTATCGGGGAGCAAGCACAACGTGGGTTGAGCTGGGCAACGTGGGGAGCAGCACAGCGCCGATCGGCTGGTCGGCGAGCATGGTTGATCAAGGCGTGGCTTCGCGTCCTCCGAGGTGTATGGGCTCCGGGTTCTGTCAGCGCACGCGAGGAGAGAGGGGCACCGGCTGATTAAACAACTTTCTTCCCATGCTTGCTGCACGTTCGGGGAGGAAGAAGAAAGGGGAACAGTGTCGCTCAAAACGGCACCGTTTCGGTCTTTTTTTTTTTTTTATGTATGAAACGGCGTCGTTTTGGAGAAAACGCGCCATTTCATTTAAAAATGGCGCCAGAACGCGCCCAATTTCGAATTTAGCCCTCAATCATCTTTGTTCCCGCCCCCATAGTTGGCCGTGTTTTTCACTTTGGTCCTTGGCCTCTGATTTATGCAATTTAGCCCTTAATTGATCAATAAACTTTCAATTTCTTCAATTAGGCCCCTGAATCAATTCAAAACAGCCCCCTATATTTACCCGCTTTTTCCAAATTGGTCCCTGGTTTCGGATTTTCACAATTCAACCCCTAATTGGCCATTAAACTTCAATATTTATGCAATTAAGCCCCTGATTTGACCCAATAAATTCCTTAAAAAATATATTTGGCCCCAGAACTTAAATTTCTTCTAATTAAAGCCAAATTGACTTAAAAATTGATTTTTCTTGCAATCAAATCCTCTATAAATTCAAATAAAATCCAATTAAGTTCCATAAACATCCAAATTTGGGCTTTTCTCCTCAAAATTCAAACATTTTCCTTCTCAACAGGGCTCTCATCCTTCAAGAATATACCGTCAAAAAATCCAATCTTTGTATTTTTTTTAACCTCCTTGACCAATCTTCTGACCATTTTCTGAGCGCTTTGGACTATTTATTTTAATTTTTTGTGGGGACCCAAAAATGGTTACAACAAATATTATGGACATATAATGGCTCAACCCGTGCTATACCATTCACTACCACTGATTCCATAGCCTACAATTCTTTTGGAAACAAAGATGATCAGCTAGTCATGATTCTTCTTCTTTCTTCTCTCACAGAAGAAGCACTTTCTGTTACCATTGGATTTACAACATCAAGAGACATCTGGAATGCTCTTGAGGACTGCTTCAGTCATAAATCTAAGGCTCGGTGAACTTCAAATAAAAGATGAGCTGCATGCTCATGAATCTGGCTCTCGTAGTATCTCTGAGTACTCTAGAGTATTCAAGGGCTCCATTGTGATCAATCATCAGCCATGGGATGTCCAGTTTGAAGACACTGACAAAGTGCACTGTTATTTGCGTGGTCTAGGCCACGAGTTCTCAAGTTTCTCCACCACTCAACTCTCTTTAACTCCCATTCCAAGTTTCAAAGATATTGTTTCTAAAGCAGAAAGCTTTGATCTTTTCTCCAAGTCTATTGATTATACTGCAGGTGGCCCCTCTACTATATTTGGTTCATTCCTTGCATCTTCCAACCGACGTGCTAAAGGCTCATATAATAATTCAGAACAAGTATAAATAAGGCTACTCAAAGGGAGGAAATTGTGGGAAGCAGTAGTATAGGAGGCAACCTGCACTATTAGATATGTTAAGAAGAAGGTTATTATGCCACAAACTGCAAGATCAGATACACAAAATTTGATGCAAACCTTGCTGAAGCACTTGCAACCTGCACTATTAGTAATTGTGGGAAATAGTAGTATAGGAGGCCTCCTCGATGTCAGATGAGCTGATACAGCGAGCATCTGCACATATGACTCCTGAGTGTCTCAGCTTGATGAGAATGGAACCTTATACTGTAGATAGAGTCATGTTGGTAATGATCTTCCCTACCCGTTACACACAATGGGGTTCCTACTCTCCCACTCCAACTCTTCATTAAAAGATGTCGTTGTTGTGCCCAAACTTAGCCAAAAATTTTGCTTTCTGTTTGGTAAATTAACCAATGATTTTCCTCTTGCTATTTCGTTTACTGACAATAATAATTATCATACAGATCTTCAAACTCATAAAAGGTGGTGCAAGCAGGTGATCGTGTAGATGGACTTAGTACTGAAGGTGGAACCATGTTTTCTCTACTTATCATCAACAAGTATAATTTATGCCCAATCCCTTTTGGACATTTGGCATACCCGTTTAGGCCATGTATCCCTCAACAATTTCAAATGCTTAATAAAGGAAGTTTTTTTTTTTTTTTTTTTATCTCTTAACCTCTATGCTGCCAAATCCATCCTTGTGTGGTTAGTTGCCAAAAAGCCTAAAAGCCATAAACTATTCTTTTCCTTTAAGTGATAATCGTTCACAGTTTAGGATTAATACATTGTGCCTTCCGTCATGGTCTTCCTTTAGGAAGAGGTTTTATGGAACAACCACCCGGTGTATATTGACACTTCCATCATACACCATGTTTGTCACCTAAAAAAGCCATCTATGCGTTTGAAACAGGCACCGAGAGCTTGGTTTCATTGCTTTTAGCAATTCGTACTCACAATTGGTTTCACTTGCAGCAAAGCAGATTATAGTTTATTTATCTCATTCATCAGATATGCATTTATTGCGCTATACGTAGATGATATTGTCCTCACTGGAGCAGTGTATTTCTCTCATTGACACTTTCATTCACAAGCATCCAGCCCAAGAGTTTTCTATGAAGGACCTTGTCAATCTACATTATTTTTTGGGGTTTAAAAGTTTACTCAATCTCCACAGGGATGTCCTAAGGCAATGAAGTATGAAAGAGATATTTTCTCATCAGGGCTGAACTTCATGATTCGAAGCCAATAACAACACCGATGATTGTTTCTCATCATTTAACTTCTGATGGTCCTCTATTTCATTCACCAACAATCTATCAATCTCTTGTTGGTTTGCTGCAATATCTCACCATTACCAGACTGAACATTACACATGCAGTAAATTTAGTAAGCCAATTCATGCATCGCACCCGAGAATCACATTTTCAGGCCATTAAGACGAATTCTCAGATATGTTAAAGGCACTCTTCATTTTCGGTCTCAGCATTTAGTTCACCTCAAGTCATCTCAATATCTCGGCCTTTTCAGATGCTGATTGGGCTGGTTGTCCAGAAACCAGTTGCTCCACGTCAGGGTATGCAATTTTTATGGGTGACAATTTGATTTCATGGACCTCTAAAAAGCATACCACAGTTTCTAGATCTTCAACAAAATCAGAATATAGAGCATTGACACTCACTGCAGCTGAGGTTAAATGGTTGCTAAACATTCTTCATGATTTATGTATTTAACTACTAGCATAACTGACTTTACTCTGTGACAACACCAGTGCTATTTTCATGACTAGGAATCCAATAGCTTAACGAAGGTCTAGACACATTTGATTATATATGTTCATTTTGTTTAAAGAATTAGTTTGCAATGGTATATTTGATAGTTAAAACACGTGCCATCCACTTTGCAAATAACAGACATTTTCACCAAAAGTCCATCCAAATCTCTATTTCTGCTGTTTCGATCCAAGCTTCGTGTGTTGCCAACTACGTTTGACTTGAGGGGGGATGTTGGTGATAATAGCACATTACACTCTAGAGATAATCAAGGCAGCAATCAACGAGAAAATCACTCCCAGCATCAAGGATTAATCCATGGAAATCAAGACGTTATGAGGAGCTGATTAGTTGTGTATATAGAATCTTAAATAACTTTTCTTATAGAGCTGATACTGTTATTATTATCAGATTGTATTCGATATTGTCATTATTATTAGGTTGTAATAGTTTTCTATATAATGCAACATTCTACACCATAAGCATGTGGTGTTGTGGTTTTCATTATCTCTAAAAACATTTACAAGATGAGCCTCCATCTTCAACATCTTTCCTTGCCATATCCCCAAACTATTTGCTTCCTCCCGTTTCCTCTGCTTTCTCACCTAGCATTTACTTCTCCTTCACTTGCCATATCTACTGCTTCACTATTCACACATACCCCCCACCAGCCTTATGCTTTATTGAACACCGACTGCACGACATAAGGTCACTCTTTTTAGCCACCACGCAGACTCAGCTGAAAAGCAACGTAGAGAGAGCAGGGCTCATAATGTAAAGCCGATAAACTACGCTTTAGCAGAACATAGTAAAGTTTATTACTTAATTTTAATAATATTTTAAAAAGCTAAAATATCATTTAGTTTATACAATGTTTTACTTGACAAAACCAATTCTTGCTTCCTAGATTGGAACTGTGTAGACATACAAACATGGGGTGATTTGTCAAGTAAACGTATCATAATTTTTAAATTTGTTCAAATTAAATGTTAGATTTTTGTTGGTAAAAACATTGTGTGGTATAAGATCAAAATAGTATGCAAAGTCAAAAATCTCAAGAACAAAAAGAGAATTGAGAGGAATGTATATTTTATTAAGTATTATAGAATGTATATCATGTATATCTATACCATAGGATATTTAATGTAATGTAGGATTAATCCAATGTGTAATCCCTATGGTTACTACTGCATTTGCCTACATATATAAATAGGAAAGGTGGCTAAGGCAAACCTAAGACATTCAGTTATTTCTTAACTTTGGTATCAGAGCCAAAATAAAATTATAAACAAACACTTCTCCTCCTTTTGCAATGGATTCTTCTCAGTCGGCAGCCTTCTCCTCTCGCAGCAGCTCCTGTTGTCCCGTGCTGTCTGACCTCCTTCGTTGCAATTTTCTTCTTCAGCCGCAGGACTAACTCTGGTAGTTTCACTACTCTATGGCAGTAATCCTCAATTATCCAGCAAAGGATGCCACAACACACTAATATTGGCCATGCTTCTTCTCAATCACCGGACGAATTGTCTCCTCTGCTCAATCCGGACAATGCTCCTCTGCTACAATCCGGACAATGCTCTCTGCTGCCATCTTCGTCTGCTGCTGAAATATACGCAGCACCTCTGCCGTTCGGCGCCAGCTTGGATGTCCCCTCTCACACACTTCATTCAGGTTATCATCTCTCTGAAATTAACGAAATACCAATTATTTGTATTTGGCGAATGCAGATGAAACCATACCTTTTAGGCCAAGGAGTTTCGGCTTTGTTGATGGTTCAAACTCCTGCCCCTCTCCACATATTCCTGCTGCCGATGGTGCTACTCTTCAGGTATCTCAATCCTTTCTTCGTTGGAAACAACAGGATCAACTAATTCTAAGTGCCTTGCTCTCTTCGCTGTCCATGGAAGTTCTTCATCTTGTTGTTGATTGTCCAACCTCATGTTCTGTCTGGCTCACACTTGAGCAAGCTCTAGCCTCTACATCCAATTCCCGTATTATGCAATTACATGGTTCCCTTCAAGAACTTCGACAAGGTGATGATTCGGTAACTCAATTTTTGCAAAAAGCTAAGACTTTATTTGATGAGCTAGCAGCTGCTGGCCGGCCTATCTCGCTAACCGATTTTAATCTCTATGTATTTCATGGCCTTCGCGGAGTATTTAAGGACTTAGTAACAAGTCTTATTACAAGGGCGGATCCTCTACCATATGCAGATTTGCTTAGTCATCTGCTAACTCATGAATTTATTCATAAAACCTCTCATTTGTCTATGGGATCTGCTGCCATTCACGCACCATTGCTGCCTAACCAACCATTGCTGCCCACGCCACCTTCAGCACTACTGTCTCAACGCTACAATTCTGCTCAGTTTGGACGACATAGGGGGCGTTCCTATGGCAGCTGACGTTCTCCTTCTACCGCTCACAGAGGTGCCCGAAATAATTCCTACAGGTCTGATTTTCGTAACTCTCAAACCAATTACAATTCTGCTCCTCAGTATGGCACTGAAAATAGGCACAGCAGCTGGCAAGGAAATTGGCAGCGCCGAGGATCAAATTCCCGCTGCCAGCTATGTAACAATTTTGGACACACTGCTCCTCAGTGTTCCTAACTTCAGCAACGCAGCCATGGACAGCAACACAGTGCCAATTTGGCATTCCATAATTCTACCTCTGCTGCTGAATGGTTTCCGGACACCAGTGCAAACCAACACGTCACACCCGACCTTGCAACCTTGACTGCTTCAGAACCATACAATGGTAATGATAATTTGCATGTTGGTGATGGTAAGGGACTTTCCATATCTAATATTGGCCATACAAAAATATATAACCCACATCATTCATTCACTTTATCTAATGTTTTACATGTTCCTGCAATCACGAAACCTCTGCTTTCTGTTCAGAAATTTTGTCTCGATAATAATGTTTATTTTGAATTTCACCATTTTCTGTTTTATGTCAAGGATCTCAACACCAATGAAGTCCTTCTCTCAGGTCAGAGTAAAGATGGTCTCTATACTTTGTCCAAGTTCAGGTCTTCCGTCCTGTCAACTCCTCAAGCCTATTGGTCTCCTTGCACCTCTGCCTCTGCTGATTTGTGGCATTGTCGCCTAGGTCATCCTACCTCCCGCATTTTTAAATTTTTAGTCTCGAAAAATAAGATCATTTGTAACAACAAAAGTCTTAATTTTCAATGCCAAAGTTGTCCCTTAGGAAAATTGTCACGTTTGTCTTTATGACCTACTAGTCACAAAACTTCTGCTCCGCTTGAATTAATTTTTAGTGATGTGTGGGGTCCTGCTCCCCTTTTTTCTTCGGATGGTTATCGTTATTTTGTTATATTTGTTGATGCGCACACAAAATATATATGGTATTATCCACTTGTTGCAAAATCTGATGTTTATTCTGTCTTTCATCAATTTCAAACTCTTGTCGAACGTCAGTTTTCTTTAAAAATAAAATCTGTTCAAACTGATTGGGGCGGTGAATATCGCAAACTCTCCACTTTCTTCCAAACTGTTGGTATTTATCACCGTCTGATATGTCCACATACTCACGAACAAAATGGGATGGTAGAAAGACGTCATAGGCATATTGTGGAAACCGGTCTTACTCTTCTAGGTCAATGTAAAGCTCCTTTTTGTTTTTGGAATTATGCATTTGATACTTTGGTTTATCTCATTAATCGTATGCCTACTTCTGTTCTTGATAATCGATCTCCTTTTGATTGTTTGTTTCAACGGTCTCTTGATTATCAATTTTTACGTACTTTTAGATGTCTATGTTTTCCTTTCTTGCGTCCCTATAATAATCACAAATTAGATTTTCGGTCTTCTCCTTGTATATTTTTTGGCTACAGTCCCTCTCACCTTGGTTATCGATGTTTTGATATTGAATCTCATCGCATGTATATCTCCCGTCATGTTCGTTTTCATGAAAATGTTTTTCCGTTTGATAAAACTGAACATATTGCACAGGTTCCCTCTCAAACCCATACACCATCCCCTATTACCATCCTCCCAAATCTCAACCCCTCACCACTGTTTACAGCTCAAAATCCATCCCCACCCGCCTCTGCCTCTGCCCTGCCCTTACTGCCGACTCAAGCACCACAGCCTCCATATTTCCCTTGCCGCTCACCCCATGCATCTTTATCTAACCATACTGTTGCAGCTACAGGTTGCAGCTCAGTGTTTCCTGTTCTCCAGCACGAAGTCCTTGCGCATAGTGGGAGATCCTCTGGCTCGTCTTCAGCTCCTCTTTATTCTGCCACCAATTCGGCTTCTGCCGACTCTGCCTCTGCTGCCAGCTCTCCACTTGCTGCAGCTTCTTCCCCGGATTCTTCTCCTGGACTAAATCTGGTGGTGGATCTCTCAGCCTATCCGCTGCATCATGACACCTCTGTCATGCCTCCTTCACCTGCATCACAGCCAGTTCTCAGCCGACACCCTATGATCCTTCGATCACGACAGCCAAAAAATGCCAATATGGTGTCCTCTGCTGCCGCTAATGCAACTATTTCTCGGGTATTGCTCTCTCCTTCCTCTGAACCTGTTGCCTTTTCTGATACAGATAAATATGTGGCTTGGCATGATGCCATGTGTGATGAGATCAAGGCTTTACGATCCAATCATACTTGGTCTCTAGTGCCCTTTCATCCATCGATGAATGTTGTGGGCAGCCGATGGGTATATCGTATCAAACGTCGTATTGATAGCAACATCTAACGTTATAAAGCCCGTCTAGTTGCTAGAGGCTTTAATCAACAGGAAGGCATTGATTATTCTGAAACTTTCAGCCCAGTTATTAAGCAGGCCACCGTCAGATTAGTCTTTTCCATTGCAGTTTCCTGTAATTGGAAGATTCATCAGGTTGATATTCATAATGCCTTTCTCAATGGTGTTCTTACTGAAGAGGTCTACATGAAACAACCTCCAGGTTTTGTTGATTCTACTCTTCCATCTCATGTGTGCAGGTTGCACAAGTCACTATATGGTTTAAAACAGGCACCAAGGGCATGGTACACTCGTCTGAGTGATTTTTTACTCTTTATTGGTTTCCTTGCCTCCAAGGTTGACACTTCCCTGTTTATCTTATCTGATGGCACTAATATCTTCTATCTTCTCGTCTATGTTGATGATATTCTGCTTACATGCAGCAACTCTGCCATGCTCCATCATCTAGTCCAGTTACTAAGCTCTGAATTCAAGCTACGTGACTTAGGTGATGTTCACTACTTTCTAGGTATTGAAGTTCAGTCTACAGGTATGGGTCTGATGTTGCGCCAACAAAAATATATTCTTGACATCCGCACTCGGGCTGGTATGACTTCCTGCAAACCGGTTGACACTCCAGTTTCTCCCTCTAAACTTGCTCTACAGCCGGATCATACATTTTCTGATCCCACACAGTTTCGTCAAATTGTGGGTGCTCTTCAGTATCTTACATTCACTCGCCCAGATATCTGTTTTGCTGTTAACAGAGTCTGTCAGTACATGCATGCTCCTACATATTTCCATTGGGCTGCTGTTAAACGTATACTCCGCTATCTCAAAGGAACGACTTCTTATGGTTTTCATATCACTCGAGGTACCTCCTTTGCTCTTCATGGTTTTACAGATGCCGATTGGGCTGGGAGTATTGATGATCGCAAGTCTACGGGTGGTTATCTTGTTTTCTTTGGTCAAACACTGATTTCATGGAAATCCGGCAAGCAACGTACAGTTGCTCGCTCTTCCACTGAGGCTGAGTATAAAGCCTTAGCAGATGGTACTGCTGAGGTCATCTGGCTTCAATATTTGTTAAGAGATCTTCAGGTTCCCTCCATCTCGGCTCCTACTATTTGGTGTGATAATCTTGGTGCTACTTATCTCTCGGCAAATCCTATCTTTCATGCTCGTACTAAGCATGTTGAGGTAAACTATCATTTTGTTCGTGACTGGGTAGCAAAGAAGGAAATTCAGATTCGGTTTATCCCCTCTCAGGATCAACTTGCTGATGTCTTCACCAAACCACTTTCCGCTGCGTCCTTTACTGCTTTCAGGTTCAAGCTTCGGGTCGATCCTCCACCCTCAGCTTGAGGGGGCATATTATAGAATGTATATCATGTATATCTATACATAGGATATTAATGTAATGTAGGATTAATCCAATGTTGTAATCCTTATGGTTACTACTGTATTCTGCCCTACATATATAAATAGAAAAGGTTGGCTAAGGCCAAACTTAAGACATTCAATTATTCTCAACTTTAAGTGTTTCTCTCTAAACTTTCTTAATTATTCTCACTTTTTTATGTTGCTTTCTAATGCTAAATTACAAGCCTTTTTATAGGCATAAAATCATAAACCATCAAAGAATTAAACTAATATAAAAAATGATAATTTGAATAAAAATTGTATTTTGCTTATTGAAATAGTCAACTGTTTGAACTTATTCTAACCGATGGACTGGTTCCTCTGTTTTTCAGAACCAAAATCTGATTTATTTTCAACACCCCTTAAACTTGATTTCTTCATAACTCCTAACACATATCTTATCTTGATAAAAATACCATATTTGAGTGACCTTGTGAATATATCCGCGACTTGGTTCTGTGTCTTCACATTCTTGACTTTAACTTTCTTGTTTGCAATGTAATCTCATAGATAATGAAATCTTCTGTCAATATGCTTTCTTCTATCATGAAATACTGGAGTTCTTGCTAATGCAATGACTAATGAGTTGTCCATATAAATTTTAATAGGCTTCTCTTGTGGCATTTATAACTCCTTCAATAATCTCTTTAGCTATATGAAATGACAAACACAGATGTAGTAATTATATATTCAGTTTCACATGTTAACAAAGTGACTATAGATTACTTCTTTGAACTCCATGTAAATGTTGTGTCTCTTATGTAGAAAACAAAACCCGTAGTGTTCTTTCTATCATCCATATTCTAGCCCAATTACTAATACTATAAACTACAAGTTCAAAGCTATTAGAATAACTATAGAATAAGCCAAAATCAACAGTATCTTTGATATACCGAAGAATTCACTTCAAAGCTTTGAAGTGTATTATAGTAGGTGACTTCATAAACCTACTCACAAATTTTACTCCAAAAAGAATATTTTAACGAGTGCATGTCAACTATCTCAAACTCCTAACTAAGTTCTTAAATATTATAGAGTTTATTTTCTTTCTTTCATCATGTTTTGACATCTTTACTCCACACTCAACTGAAATATTCATTTTTTTCACAATCCTCCATCTTGAACTTCAGAACATCCCTTGTAAAATTCTCTTGATTCATAAAAATTACATCTTCTCGTTTGATCTCAATCCCTAAGTAATAGGACATGAGCCTGATACCTGTCATCTCAAACTCCTTGATCATTGCTTGCTTGAAGTCTCCAAACATCTTTGGATTAAGATCAAGTTATCTATATACAAACATAGAATAAGAGTATCAGTACTCTTTTTTATCTTTACATAGATAGCATATTTATATGGGCATTTAACAAGTTTATTCTTTAAAAAATAGCCATCCCGAGGGGCTTGCTTCAATCCATACAAGGCTTTGTTCAACTTTAATGTAAACTCTCGCCTAAATTCTTCATGAAATATTAAAAATTTTAACCTGAAAATAAAATGAGTTAAATTAACATTGTGGGAATTAAAACTTAATGTCAAGGAAAAAATTGAAATGAAATGATAAAAGGAGAAATTAATTAGAAAATTATGGGGAAAAATTAAGAATTAAATGAAAAGATGGGGTTAATGTCATTATGAATCGAGACCTTGAGAATGGTCGTAGAACTTAAAGATGAGAATCGTTGTGATTGGTTGATTTTGCATATAAGGGGTAAATTAATGGAAAATATGCATTTTTATCTTGTTATACTACTATTGTTAGTGTGAATTATGATAAATGTTTGTGATGAATTGGAAGTATATATGACTATGCTAATATTGTGGAATGTAAAATTGGTATGGATTTCTACCATAAACATGTTTTTTCTTAAAATAGTTTTGATTATTTTAAATAAATGTGAGCTGGGTTGATAAGTTTTATAAAGTTGTATTTAATGATGTTATAATGTAAATAACATGGTAAGGATTGTTTTGAATGGTGAGAAATTGAATAAGAATATTCGGTTTATTGTAAAGCCATAGAAAGGAAAACTGGACAGCCTTGTCTTTTAATGTATAAAGGAGATTAGGGCATGGAAATGATAAAATTTGAGATACTTTTCTTTATAGGAGTTATAACCCGAGGTGTTAGTTTTCCAGCAGGACTGACATTGCTTAATTTGGAACTCTAAAAATCCAAATGTAGATCAAAATCCGAGGGGAGGTCAAGCTGAAAATTGTAATGGACAATTTCAAATCTTAGCTTTGATAAGAAACAAGTCATGCCCAAAACTGAATTTTTATAACTTTAGTTACAATTATAATAAGAAAATGTGTTTTAAATGGTCAAGATAGAATGATCGGGGTTGGCTAACATGAATTTTTGTTTAAGAGTTGTCGTAATATTAGAACTAAATTGTTAAGGTAGTAAGAGTGAAATGAAATATAATGATGTATACCTGTTGGTACAGAGGAGGTCTTAAGAGTTGTGCAGTAGCAGGGGGACATGCCAAGATTTTTTTTTAAAAAAGCTCAGGTATTAAACAGGAGGAAAATTGATTGTATAAAACCTGACAGATTTAATAAATTTGGACATGTAATTGTTCATGAGCAGAAAAGATGAAAACATAGAAGATAGCACAAGAAGGTAGTGGATCGAAGACTTTGCTCAGTTTCCATGTCTCTAAACGGTCCCTTTATCCCCTATTTATATTAGAGACATGGAAAAGTACCGTTGCTATCCACTATCTTTTAAAATAATAAATTCTTAGTTTTAAAATAAAAAATTCTTAGTTAAATGAGAAATAGTTTAACTGGTTAGGTATTAATTTAATAAAAAATAATTATATGTTAGCCAAAATAATAAAAAAATTAGTACACCGAATTTTGGTATGACATTTAAAGAATTAAATTACATCATCATAATTAATAATTATTATTTTTAATAAAACCACACAAATTGAAGGCCAAGTGGCCTTAGTATAAAAGGAAAGCAAAACATAAGGCCTAACTATTTTTTAGCATTTTTCTTATAAAAATATCCTCTTCTTCATTTCTTCTCTCTCTCTCTCATTTGGAATCTAAATAATAAGAATTGGCTCCTCACATAACGCGAATGGTATGATTAGTACTTAAAAGTGCATGTTTATCAAGGTTTTATATCATCATTTTGCACTTGAAGTATCAATAACTCCTTAACGAAAGCATGTTTTATAATAACAAGTTTGATATTATAAGATACCTTAATTTATGGTAAATGCTCATTTTAAATGCAGGACTATCACATAAATAAAAGGATTGATTGATGAGTTTAAGTATTGAAAGTGAAAGGACAAAGAGATGGCCAAACTTAGAAAAGAGATGCCGGTGCGGTCCAAACCGGAACATTGCTCGGTAATTGGATCATATCTAGAGCTCTAGATCTCGGATTTAGGTCCATTTTATATGGATGGAAAGGTAAGACAAATGCCCACAACTTTCATGGGAGCCCAAGATTTAAAAAGGCCGTTTTGAAGTCCAAACTGAAGGAACAACGAAGAAGTCCGAAGCTGTCCTGCAGCCCAGACACTATTTAGTGTTCAGCCCATATCTTGAGTTCTAGAAGTCCAAATGACCTCATTTTTTTTTGTTGGAAAGCTGAGACAATTTCCTAGAACATTCCTGAGGATTCTGGGCAAATTATGATGTTAGCAATGACGTTTTGTTCAGACAAGAAGATAAGGATTGTCACCAAAGTCAAGATGTGGCCACCCACTCATCAATTAGTCAACAAATCAATAGTTCCAAATTTTGGCCTATAAAAGGAGGCACTTACCATGTATTGAGGCATCTTGGTTTGCAGATCAAGATCATGCTCTTGCTTTCTCTCTTTGTATTGCTTATGTTTTGCTTTCATTAATATCAAGTTTATGCACTTCATTTCCTTTCCTTTACTTAGTTAACTTCTTTCTCATTTATGTTCTTATCTTGTTCATCTATGTTTCTTTCTTTTATTATGTTTAGCTAAGTTAATCATGTCAAGGTGAAAAAGGTACACTAATGGTGTAAGAATAAGTATAATATAAACTTAATATGGACCTTAACGTTGGATACTAACATGTTTTATATTTGTTATCTTGTTCACTTTTAATACTTTGCTTGTTAAATGGTTAATCTAGATTTATGTTGTATAACACTTGGTACAACAAATACTTGGTACTTTCATAACCCATATTGTATGGTATAACCGACACCTGAGCTATGAAAGGAACTTGATTTATTGTTAACATAAGTTATAATCATGAATGCCTGCCAACATTTACAAGTATTAGCTTTATTCGAATAAGATAACTAATGTAATCATGTTAAAAATTTATAATCTGATTGGAACCTCCTTTATGTGTGGTTTCCAATTGAGTAATAAGAGTTTATACTATACTTGTTTGAAGTAGTACCATTAGTGGATCCTCTAACCTTGACATTTATTTTTATCGTTGTTTAATCCTTACATTAATCTTTCAACTCAAAGTTCTCATTAATTTCTTCCTTCTCTTCTTTATTATTGTTGTTGTTTTTATTATTATTATTATTATTATTATTATTATTATTATTATTATTATCTGTTCATAAACTCAGTATATAGGCTGGAAACCTGTGACCCGATCTTTTAGATCATTCTCAGGTATAACAACGCCACGTACTGAGTATTATTATTATTATTACTATTACTAGTACTACTATTGTTATTATTATCGTTATTATTGTTATTGTTGCGTTGTTATTTATAATTTATACAATTAACCTCTCTGTGGTTCGACCTTGGTCTTGCCAGGATATTTATTACTTCGACACTCCTGCACTTGGGAGAAGACATCAAGCTTTTGGTCGTGTCATGGTACAACGGGAAAAGCCTGCCTAGCAAAGCCAAGCTTGGAAAAACCACCTAAAGCTAAGACTACTTTTTTGGTGTTGCTCTTAAGAGAGAGATTAACAGAGCGTGGAAGATTGGAAGTTGTGTTGTTGCTACGGCAAAAGAGAAAAGGGAAAGGGGAGTGGGGACTCGGGAGGGACTCAGACTCAGTATAGTTTATAAATTGTAACTTTTGTTAAGTTCGTAAACTCATCCGAGTTTACTGAGTTTCATCGAGTTTGTTTATTTTTAAGTTTTTAATTTAATTTAATATATAAATTAACTCATAAAATTATATAATTTTTACAAGTAAACTCGCAAGTTTAATAACATTGATGGGGATATTGAAACCGAGATCATGCATTAATTATTCAGGTTCGTTTAATCTGAAGATGATCTTAAAAGAGGAGAATTTCTAGAGGAAACAAGTACAAACTCAATTTTAGGACAATACAACAAGAATTTGATACGATGTTATTAGTTCAGAACTACACAAACCCAAAATGAAACGGCAATCTAAACAATAACAGTCCAGCCCATCATTACGTAGGAATAATGAAACTAAACAAGATAAAATCCTAGAATACCGATTTTACGGAAGTGATAGTCTGTATCAAAGTGAGGACCAGGAGGATAGCTGCTGCAACAGTTCCAGTACCTCTCCAAACAGTGGGGAAATATACATGTCTCAAGTTTGCCTTCATATGGTTCCATCGGTGCTCATAGTGGCCATTCATCTGACGACAGATATCATCATAACAAGTACTGGAATTGTCTCCAATATTTTCGTTAAGCTTGTTAAACATATTTGAAAGTTCGGCATTGTCACCTGGCCAGTGGAGAATGATTCCCTTTCTGACTAGCAAATCCACGTCTTCTGCACTGTTGATAAGATTGTCCATAAACCTAATGTAATTGCATATGTAAGCTTCATTCGGTTTGTAGCACTGCTCCAAGGCCATGATATTTCGTACAAAACGTTCGAAGCTGTAATCAACTTCCACGCGTGGTATTTCCAACACTCCTTTCTCAAATCTTATGTTAACCATGCATTTCTCTTTGGCGACCCGAAACCTCACTCCTGCCTTGCGAAGCATGACGGCGCTATATTTCAGCTTGACAGTATGACAAGTAAAACTTCTCTCAATGACTCCATCCAGCATTAAATTCCTTAGTAAATCAGTGAAGTGCCTGCTTCCCTTTACTTTCGGGTCGGTGATTACCACTTCTGAAAACGCAATTTTTCCAAAATGAAAGGCAGCAAGACTAAGAAAAGGAATGCTTGGTATCTCTTGGCGAGCGCGATTGACCTCGTCATATATTTCCTCAATAATGAAGAAAGGTAGTTGGTTTTCAAGTAGCTTCAAGTCTTCTTTTATGTCGCACATCATCCATGGCTCTAAATTCTTAGGACCATCAACATCATTTGACTCCTTTATAAACTCAATAATGAAGACGGCATCCAGCAGGATCATCTCTATGAAATCCCTGCTCCCAATTTCGTTGAAGTTCTTTGAATAATATTGTCGGATATTCTTTTCTTTATTCCGAATGATATTCACAAGATCCATAATTCTTTCGTCACTCAACTTATTCTCTTTAAACTCTCTAAAACATATCAATTTCTCCCTCTTCATGATCTCTAGTTTGGCATCGCCGTGGTGAAGAGGACCTATTGAAATCAGTTGTGGAGTGTAGGCTTCCGGTTTTACGTTTCTGAGCAAATTGGGCACCTTGTAGATACAGCACTCAGACAGGTCCTGTTGAGGTATGCACGAATCCACCATACTGTTAAGCGCTGTCACAATATCTCTAGTCATATCATAATCTTCCCCATTTGATGCTCTTGCTTCTTCAAATTCGTTATTCATTTCCAGTCTGCAGGTTCGGTGAAACAAACCAAGAATGAATGGAAGGGGTATATATATAGCTCAATTTTGATTTTTTTTTGAGATATATGTACTAATATAGTAATTTCTGTGTTATTTCACAAAATGAAGGCACTTTTTTATTCATGACATTTTATGTTCCTGAATTTAGTAGCACCAATAACACTTTTTTAATTTTTTTCTCATGTACAATCTATCAATAATCTCTCTATTCTACATATAACTCAAACTTTCATGTCCTTTTTTACGACCCTATATCTTTCACCAATAACGCTTTCTTTCTTCTTCTTTTTTCTACCTCTCTTCCTCTAACTCATTTTCTTCTTCTCTATATATCCCCCTCAATGAAACTCATTCTTTTCTCTCTCTTTATCACTTAAACATACATTTTTTTCTTCATATCCACCTCTTCTGCTCTAAATCAATCTCTTTTAAATTCCAACTAATTCTCTTTTCATCTGTCTCCTACACTCTATTTCACTCCTCCTTCCATCCCTCTCATTTTAACACATTACCTCACCTTTTAAAATCTACCAAGGGTAAGCATCTATTATATTTTCTCTCTCTTATAAATTATCATTTTATCAATGCAATCATTTTTCTTTTTTTAAAAAAAAATATGCAGATTCCTCTATTGAGAACAACAAATTTTGAGGTTGCTCCGTTACCCAAGAAAACAAAAAAGAAATTTGTGAAGGTTAGCAAACTTCAAGGATGTTCAAATTCTGGGCATCCATTTGTCCAAATCTTGAACTTTTACTACATTTGTTTGTACAAATCTTGGACTTCTACTTGAAAAAAAAAAAAAAGAAGAAGATAAATTTGAAAAAAAAAATAATAATAAGATAAGTAAATTGCAAACCAAAGAGTTGGCCCGACGCTATTTTTTAAAAATAAAAATTCTAAATTGCTAGATAATAATCCATGAAAAAAAACTGCACAAGTCTTTTACGAATGGAATTTGAGTCTGGATGACCTAACATGAATCCCAGTAATTTGAATAGAGAATTGTCATTTTTCTGATTTTTTTTTATTTTCTTATTCGTTTTTTTTTACTCCGAATCTTTTTAATCAATCAAACAAGTCGAGTAATCCTGGTAAACTAAATTATCTAAATTTTTATACCCTATTGGTTTGGATAAATTAAGTGTTTTTTTTTATTATTAAAATGGATTAACTAAAAGCTAACTTGATATTTGTGTTTCGTTATTGAATTGAAAATGATGTTGGCACTATCTCAAAGAAAGAAAGAAAGATGAAGTCAGCTTGGAATGCTTATACATATATTGAACCATGCACGTAATGTCTGCAGAGCTTAAAACAATTCCAAAACTTAAAATCTCAAAAAACTAGACATTTCAGAGAACAAAACAAGTTAATGCTGACCTGAGGGAGATCAGACGACTGTATCTCTATATATATGTTCCCAAGCAGCGAGCCTCTTTTCCTCTCTCTCTCTCTCTCTCTCTCTCTCTTGCTCTTACCAAGCCAAATGGTTGCGCCAAATATATATGCAAGGACTGGTAATTGAAAATCACAATAATAAAGAGGATTGTTTATTAGATTCTGTTTTGTATGAATTTTCGTAAATTGATTTAAGTTTTTTTTTTTTTACTTTTAATTTATTGATTCTTCTTATACTGCTTCTCTTCTTCAAAAAATTGATTCAAATCATTTTCATCAAGCATATTTTTAACTTAAGATTATTTTAAACTTATTGTTATTATTATCCCAAGTTATTTATAAAAAGAAACTTTTGAATTATTGTTCTTATTGTGTATGTTTCCCATCAATGGTGGGTCTTAGCATGACACTAGCATAATTCACTTCTCTTTTCTTTCTTTTCTTTTCTTTCTGAAAGTATATGACCATTTTGTATTCTTCTTCTGTTTTTGTGAATGTATGAGTTTGATAAGAAGAATCAAGACAACCTTTGTTCACACGCATATGGGTTTATATTTCACTTTTCTTTTCTTTTTGAATGTATATGACCACTTTTTTCTTTTTCTTTTTTAAGACTGTATGAGTTTAATAAGAAGAATAAAGACAACCTTACCTTATCAACTCTCATGATCTGCTTTTCACAAAAAAAAAAAATAAAAAAAATATCACATCACATATGATATAGTATTTTTATGGCGTTGAGAAAAAGAAATTTGAGACATACAATATGCATTTTGTAAGTTAGATAGATATATTAAAAAGCAATTTTATAGTAATTTTTTTTTTCTAAATGATCAAACAGTCACACTCTCCACGTGCGGGATTAAGAGTTTTTTTTCTAACAAAAATAAAAAACCCTTTTAAATGTTGTCATTAACCTAGTTTACATGTACTTAATCCTCTTATAACTTGGTATGTTAGGGATTCCATGCAGACCGCCAGAAGCTAACTAATTAAGATTAACTTGTTATACACTTTATACCTAGCTTGTTAGGATCTTAGCATAATTCACTTCTCTGTTCTTTTCTTTCCTTTTCTTTTCTTTTCTTTCTGAAAGTATATAAACACTTTTTTTCTTTTGTTTTTAAGAATGGATGAGTTTGATAAGAAGAATCAAGACAACTTTTTTCACACCCATATAGGTTATATTTCACTTTTCTTTTCTTTTTGAATGTATATGACCACTTTTTTAATAAAATAAACCAAGAATCATATATATCAATAAATAATAAATAAATTATTAACACTAATTGAGTCGAGAAGTTAAGAGATAAATATATATTAAGATATTTAATCTTTGTATTGTGAGTTGCTTTTCAAAATTATTTTATTTAATTATGCAACAATAAAATTGTTTTTTATAAGAAAAGTAATAATTTAAATTCTATCGAAACAAAATATTTTTCTTGTATAATTCCATATATCTATTTTTATTTCATATAATTTTTTTTTTCAACATTTTTTATATGGGTTCTTAATTCAATAAAAACCAAAATTTATTAGAATAAAGATAAAAAAAATCTGGACGACTTGAAATACAATTAAAAAAAGGATCTCTTTAATTAAAATGTCTTTATCTTATTAAGGTGCTTCCTTTTTTTTTGGCATTTTTCTCTTACAAAATATTTGTTTCATAGACAGGAACTTATAAGAATCATAGAAGGAAGCTTGAATAAAATAAAGTTTATTTGAATAATTTTAATGTGAATATCTTAAAATAAATAAGAACTAATCCTCATTTTAAAAAAATTGAGTTAGACTATGCTCATTATTTTATTTTTAAATTCTTGATCTGTCAAGTTATATGGGACTAAAGTCAATACTTTCTAATTTGAATCATTTTTCAATGTAATTGAAATTATATTTTGTCTCCCCGTTATCTTCTCTTTCTCTCCTCTTCTCTTCCCCTTTCTCTCTCGAGAAGCCTTATGTTTCTCTCTTTCGGTCTCTCCTTTCTTCATCCAAGAAACTATCGGTCTCTCTCTCTCGGTCTCCCTCCTTTCTTTCTCCTCTCTCCCCCCTTGTTTTCTGCCGTTTTCTCCCCCTCCTTCTCCCTTTCAGGTCACTATTTGTAGGGGCAGGGGGAGCAGGTTTGACCCTGCCCCGTCCCATCACTGCCCATGCATGGGGTGCACATCTCCTACACTGTTGCGACGCCAGTCGAGGTGGCCAATGGAGGCGTCACTTGCGGGGCACGACTTCTCTGTCTTCTCATCATGAGGAGGTGCGGGTGGCATCTGGTTTTGGTTTTAACAGGGCACATGGGGAGCGAGGAAGAAACAAGGGGAAGAAAACAAAAAAGCTCCCTACTGCACATACAGGGGAAGAAGAAGAAGAAACGGTGCCGCCTCAAAACAACACCGTTTCATCTCTTTTTTTTTTTTAAACGCATGAAACGGCGTCGTTTTGCTTAAAATGCATTGTTTCATTTAAATGAAAACTGGCACCAAAGTGCCCGATTACAAGTCAATCCTTCAATTTGCACATGTTTTCCATTTTGGTCCTTGGTCTCGAATTTCTTCAATCAAATCCCTTATTGACCCTAAAATTTAATATTTATGTAATTAAGGCCCTGATTTGACCAAATCTGTAAGATCCCACATCGGCGGGTGAGGGGTGTGTTGCTGGCCTTATAAGTGGTGCTGGTTGCCAACTTGACATACGCGTCTTGGGAAGTCAGGCCCCACGGTGGGCTCGCTTCTGCAAGAACAAACCCGTGCGGGCCTGTGGGACCCAAAGCGGACAATATATGGTGGGAGGGCCAGGTTCCGCCGCGTAACTCTGCCATACGCGTTTTGGGGCGTCAGGCTCAGAAATGAGCTCACGTCACCAGGAATAAAACCGTGAGGGCGGTAAGGCCCAAAACGGACAATATATGGCAAGTTGGGTCGGGCCGTTACATTTGGTATCAGAGCCGACCTCACTGGTTGTCCGGTTAGGCTAACGGGATCGTCGGGCTCCTTAAGGGGGGTGGATTGTAAGATCCCACATCGGCGGGTGAGGGGTGTGTTGCTGGCCTTATAAGTAGTGCTGGTTGCCAACTTGACATACGCGTCTTGGGAAGTCAGGCCCCACGGTGGGCTCGCTTCTGCAAGAACAAACCCGTGCGGGCCTGTGGGACCCAAAGCGGACAATATATGGTAGGAGGGCCAGTTCCGCTGCGTAACTCTACCATACGCGTTTTGGGGCGTCAGGCTAAAAAATGGGCTCACGTCACCAGGAACAAAACCGTGAGGGCGGTAAGGCCCAAAGCGGACAATATATGGCAAGTTGGGCCGGGCCGTTACAAAATCAACTCTCCAAAATTATAATTTAACCTTAGAACTTTAATTTCTTCCAATTAAAACCCAAATTGACTTAAATTTTTTTTTTTTCCTGCAATCAACCCTCCATAAATTCAATTAAACCTTTAATAAAATTTAATTGAGTCTATCAACATTTGATTTTGTACTTTTCTTCCTCAAATAAAATTTTCTTAATCAACAGGGCTCTCACCGGTCAATGATATACTGTCAAATTTCAATATTTGTATTTTGGACCTCCTAAACCAATTTTTTTGATCATTGTTTGGGCGCTCTGGCATCCTCTTTTCACTGATATATTTATTTTTTTGATATATTATTCTTTTATTTATTATTTTTTTATTTTTTATTTTTATTTATTTTTTGTATTTTCTCTTTTCTTGTGCGGAGACCCAAAAATAGATTACAACAACATCCAAAACCTTTTTCTTTTCAATAATACCTCTCAGAAAACATTTTAGCGTGTCGTTGGACGTCATCCCGTGACAATTACTAAAAAAAAGAGAGAGTATAAGAAGGTAGTGGATAGAAGGCTTTGCTCAGTTTCTATGTCTCTAAACAGTCCCTCTATCCCCTATTTATGTAAGAGATATGGAAAACCGTTGCTGCTAGAATTAAACTCTGCCATTTTAAACCGTGAAACAGAAATAAATTTTGCCATTAAACACGACACATATTCTAGACGTTTTAAGGTTAATATCTAATGTTAAAAAATAAAAATAAAAAATACCCAGGTAATAAACAAGAGAAAAAGTGATCAACAATGTATAAAACCTGATAAATTCATTGTTGGTGAACTGGGGATATTGAAATCGAGATCATGCATTAATTATGCAGCTTCGTTTAATGTGAAGATGATCTTAAAAGAAGAGAATTTTGAGAGAAACAAGAACAAACTCAATTTTAGGACAATACAACAAGAATTTGATACGATGTTATTAGTTCAGAACTACACAAACCCAAAATGAAACGGCAATCTAAACAGTAACACTCCAGCCCATCATTACGTAGGAATAATGAAACTAAACAAGATAAAATCCTAGAATACCGATTTTACGGAAGTGATAGTCTGTATCAAAGTGAGGATCAGGAGGATAGCTGCTGCAACAGTTCCCGTACCTCTCCAAATATTGGGGAAATATACAAGTCCCAAGTTTGCCTTCATATGGTTCCAGCGGTCCTCATAGTGGTCATTCATCTTACGACAGATATCATCATAACAAGTGGAAGTTTCGCCAATATTTTCGTTAAGCTTGTTAATCATACTTGAAAGTGCGGCATCGTCACCTAGCCAGTGGAGAATGATTCCCTTTTCGACTAGCAAATCCACGTCTTCTGCACTGTTGATAAGATTGTCCAGAAACTTAATGTAATTGCATATGTAAGCTTCAAATGGTTTGTAGCACTGCTCCAAGGCCATGATATTTCTTACAAATCGTTCGGAGCTGTAATCAACTTCCAAGCGTGGAATTTCCAACACTCCTTTCTCAAATCTTATGTTAAGCATGCATTTCTCTTTGGCGACCCGAAACCTCACTCCAGCCTTGCGAAGCATGACGGCGCTATATTTCAGCTTGATAGTATGGAAAGTAAAACTTCTCTCAGTGACTCCATCCAGCATTAAATTCCTTAGTAAATCAGTGAAGTGCCTGCTTCCCTTTACTTTGGGGTCGGTGTTTACCACTTCTGGAAACGCATACTTTCCAAAATGAAAGGTAGCAAGACGAAGTAAAGGAATGCTTGGTAACTCTTGGCGAGCGCGATTGACCTCGTCATATATTTCCTCAATAATGAAGAAAGGTAGTTGGTTTCCAAGTAGCTTCAAGTCTTCTTTTATGTCGGACATCATCCAAGGCTCTAAATTCTTAGGACCATCAGCATCATCTGACTCCTTTATAAACTCAATAATGAAGACGGCATCCAGCAGGATCATCTCTATGAAATCCGTGCTCCCAATTTCGTTGAAGTTCTTTGAATAATATTGTCGGATATTCTTTTCTTTATTCCGAATGATTTTCACAAGATCCATAATTCTTTCGTCACTCAACTTATTCTCTTTAAACTCTCTAAAACATATCAATTTCTCCCTCTTCATGATCTCTAGTTTGGCATCGCCGTGGTGAAGAGGACCTATTGAAATCAGTTGTGGAGTGTAGGCTTCCGGTTTTACGTTTCTAAGCAAATTGGGCACCTCGTAGATACAGCACTCAGACAGGACCTGTTGACGTGTGCAAGAATCCACCATACTGTTAAGCCGTGTCACAATATTTCTAGGCATGTCAAAATCTTCCTCATTTGATTCTCGTTCAAATTCGATATTCATTCTTGAAGCACATACAGTACTGAGTTTAACTATTTCCGGTCTGCAGGTTCAGTGAAACAAACCAAGAATGAATGGAAGGGGGGTATATATAGTTCAATTTTGATTTTTTTTTTGAGATATATGTACTAATATAGTAATTTCTGTGTTATTTCACAAAATGAAGGCACTTTTTTATTCATGACATTTTATGTTCCTGAATTTAGTAGCACCAATAACACTTTTTTAATTTTTTTCTCATGTACAATCTATCAATAATCTCTCTATTCTACATAAAACTCAAACTTTCATGTCCTTTTTTACGACTCTATATCTTTCACCAATAACACTTTCTTTCTTCTTATTTTTTCTACCTCTCTTCCTCTAACTCATTTTCTTCTTCTCTATATATCCCCCTCAATGAAACTCATTCTTTTCTCTCTCTTTATCACTTAAACATACGACTTTTCTTCATATCCACCTCTTCTGCTCTAAATCAATCTCTTTTAAATTCCAACTAATTCTCTTTTCATCTGTCTCCTACACTCTATTTCACTCCTCCTTCCATCCCTCTCATCTTAACACATTACCTCACCTTTTAAAATCTACCAAGGGTAAGCATCTATTATATTTAATCTCTCTTATAAATTATCATTTTATCAATGCAATATTTTTTCTTTTTTAATAAAAAATATGCAGATTCCTCTATTGAGAACAACAAATTTTGAGGTTGCTCCGTTACCCAAGAAAACAAAAAAGAAATTTGTGAAGGTTAGCAAACTTCAAGGATGTTCAAATTCTGGGCATCCATTTGTCCAAATCTTGAACTTTTACTACATTTGTTTGTACAAATCTTGGACTTCTACTTGAAAAAAAAAGAAGATAAATTTGAAAAAAATAATAATAATAAGATAAGTAAGTTGCAAACCAAAGAGTTGGCCCGACGCTATTTTTTAAAAATAAAAATTCTAAATTGCTAGATAATAATCCATGAAAAAAACTGCACACGTCTTTTACGAATGGAATTTGAGTCTGGATGACCTAACATGAATCCCAGTAATTTGAATAGAAAATTGTCATTTTCTGAATTTTTTTTGATTTCTTATTCGTTTTTTTTACTCCGAATCTTTTTAACCAATCAAACAAGTCGAGTAATCCTAGTAAACTAAATTATCTAAATTTTATACCCTATTGGTTTGGATAAATTAAGTGTTCTTTTTTATTATTAAAATGGATTAACTAAAAGCTAACTTGATATTTGTGTTTCGTTATTGAATTGAAAATGATGTTGGCACTATCTCAAAGAAAGAAAGAAAGATGAAGTCAGCTTGGAATGCTTATACATAGATTGAACCAAGCACGTAATGTCTGCAGAGCTTAAAACAATTCCAAAACGTGAAATCTCAAAAAACTAGACATTTCAGAGAACAAAACAAGTTAATGCTGACCTGAGGGAGATCAGACGAGCCTCTTTTCCTATATATTGCAGCCTCTCTCTCTCTCTCTCTCTCTTGCTCTTACCAAGCCAAATGGTTGCGCCAAATATATATGCAAGGACTGGTAATTGAAAATCACAATAATAAAGAGGATTGTTTATTAGATTCTGTTTTGTATGAATTTCGTAAATTGATTTAAGTTTTTTTTTTTACTTTTAATTTATAGATTCTTCTTATACTGCTTCTCTTCTTCAAAAAATTGATTCAAATCATTTTCATCAAGCATATTTATAACTTAAGATTATTTTAACTTATTGTTATTATTATCCCAAGTTATTTATAAAAAGCAACTTTTGAATTATTGTTCTTATTGTGTATGTTTCCCATCAATGGTGGGTCTTAGCATGACACTAGCATAATTCACTTCTCTTTTCTTTCTGAAAGTATATGACCATTTTGTTTTCTTCTGTTTTTGTGAATGTATGAGTTTGATAAGAAGAATCAAGACAACCTTTGTTCACACGCATATGGGTTTATATTTCACTTTTCTTTTCTTTTTGAATGTATATGACCACTTTTTTCTTTTTCTTTTTTAAGACTGTATGAGTTTAATAAGAAGAATAAAGACAACCTTACCTTATCAACTCTCATGATCTGCTTTTCACAAAAAAAAAATAAAAAAAATATCACATCACATATGATATAGTATTTTTATGGCGTTGAGAAAAAGAAATTTGAGACATACAATATGCATTTTGTAAGATAGATAGATATATTAAAAAGCAATTTTATAGTAATTTTTTTTTCTAAATGATCAAACAGTCACACTCTCCACGTGCGGGATTAAGTGTTTTTTTTCTAACAAAAATAAAAAACCCTTTTAAATGTTGTCATTAACCTAGTTTACATGTACTTAATCCTCTTATAACTTGGTATGTTAGGGATTGCATGCAGACCGCCAGAAGCTAACTAATTAAGAATAACTTGTTATACACTTTATCCCTAGCTTGTTAGGATCTTAGCATAATTCACTTCTCTGTTCTTTCCTTTCCTTTTCTTTTCTTTTCTTTCTGAAAGTATATGAACACTTTTTTTCTTTTGTTTTTGAGAATGTATGAGTTTGATAAGAAGAATCAAGACAACTTTTTTCACACCCATATAGGTTATATTTCACTTTTCTTTTCTTTTTGAATGTATATGACCATTTTTTTAATAAAATAAACCAAGAATCATATATATCAATAAATAGTAAATAAATTATTAACACTAATTGAGTCGAGAAGTTAAGAAATAAATATATACTAAGATATTTAATCTTGTATTGTGAGTGGCTCTTCAAAATTATTTTATTTAATTATACAACAAAAAAATTGTTTTTATAAGAAAAGTAATAATTTAAATTCTATCGAAACAAAATATTTTTTCTTGTATAATTCCATATATCTATTTTTAATTCATATAATTTTTTTCAACAATTTTTATATGGGTTCTTAATTCAATAAAAACCAAAATTTATTAGAATAAAGATAAAAAAATATCTAGACGACTTGAAATACAATTAAAAAAAGGATCTCTTTAATTAAAATGTCTTTATCTTATTAATGTGCTTCCTTTTTTTTTGGCATTTTTCCCTTCAAAATATTTGTTTCATAGACAAGAACTTATAAGAATCATAGAAGGAAGCTTGAATAAAATAAAGTTTATTTGAATAATTTTAATGTGAATATCTTAAAAAAAATAAGAACACAGTAATCCTTGTCGTACTCTCTCAAGAGTTTGACGTCGAGGCGACCTTTCCTGGTAGCAGAAATTGATGTTGGGTGTTTTGTTTTGTGAAAAAGGCAGTCGCCACCTAGTATTATGGTCACTAGAAAACCAAACTGGTCTTTCAGAGATTCTAAAGCAAGGGACTGGTTGCATAGAAGGAAGGTTTTAGCACCCCTAATACGCCCTACCTAAGGTAAGCTGCTTGGTGTTTGGTTTGCCTTATAATTGCTATGGTGTTTATGTTCTCTAATCCCATCAGTTTTCTAGGATAAGTCTGCTCTGATGAACGAATTGGGTTCAAAATCTAAGGTGAAGAACCCTTGGCCAATACGGATCATACCTTTAGATATGTCTGTAGAGTGCCAAAGGAAAACGGTGCAGATCTCTTGAAGTCTATGTTTGATTTGAAATAAATTCGGAATTTATGAATTTAGAGACAGCTAAGATAGAAATCTAAGGAGATTCAATATGCTTAAGAGCTCATTTTTCCCTTAGTATTTCAAGAGTTTGCGACTCGTAAATCGCAAGAGACAGAAAGGAAAAAAAAATTAGAAATCTAAGGAAGTTTAAGGTGCTTTAAAAGCCCATTTTTTGCCTTAGTATTTCAAATTTTCATGACTCTTAAATTGTGGAATCAAAATTTGAAATGTCTCCAATTATAATTGAGGCTTCTTTCAAGGATACGCAATTAAATTGTTGTAAATAAAATTTAGGCATAAATCAACTCTTCTGTTAAAAATTAACAAGTTGTATTCCTATTAACAGTATTTTGGACATTTACCTTTCATAGGTTTATTTGCCCTTGTATTATTAAGGGATAATGACTCTGTTGTTCCTAAAGAATATTTTGATATTTACCACTTGGGGTTTCTTTATCTAAATATTAATAGTGAACAATGACGAAATATTCCCAAAAATATTTTGAATATTAACCCCTTTTGAGGTTTCTTTATCCAAACATACGTGGTGAATAATAACGAATTATTCCTAATAATAGTTTGGATATTAACTCCTTTGGGGTTTCTTTATCCAAACATTAATAATGAATAATAACAAATTATTCCTAATAATATTTTGGATATTTACCCATTTTGAGATTTTTTTTTATCCAAATATTAATAGTGAATAAAGACGAATTCCCAAAAATAAGATTTTTATATTTTTGAAATATTGGCCAACACCCTTTGGAATTTACAAACATGTTGTAAAATTCAAGATGCAAGGAAATAATAATTTTTTTTGTTGTGTTTAAGAAATCCATGCGAAAACACACTTTTGAAAGTTCAAATATTTGTTTTTTTTTTAAAAAAAATATGTTATGGTATTGGTCGTATGCAACACACTAAAAAACAATTTTTTATTATATTAAGAGTGTGTATGACAGTGTGGTAGCGGTTGCTTTTCAAATAGCTTTTTCATGCCGAAATACATATCAATGATGTTTTTTTATTTTTTAAAAATTATTTTTGACATCAGTACATCAAAACGATCCAAAAAGTACAAACCGCATTCAATTTTAATAAAAAAAAAAAAATTGGCCAAACAGAGGTTGAAACGCAGTGTCAAACGGTGTTTAAAACACAAACATTACAGTAAACAGAATTAAAACAACAAGTCATCACATATATTTCTAACAATGCAAGACTTAAACAGCACGTGTAAAAACAAAGCAGGAGGAACCGGTAGGGGAAAGAACTTTGCCAAATCTCATTCAAAAAAAACTTCGGTCCATAAATAGCGTGACCCACTATTTTCAACAGAAAAGAGTAATTTTGTATACACATAAAAATCAAAACTTTGAGACCCCATGCTATAACAGAACCCGTGAACCTGCCTCTCCCCTTTTCTTAAACTCAGGCTCTGCCATATGTTTGTATCACGCTAAAGGAAACAATCCAAACATCACGCCTTTGCATTACATATGTTAAATACCATAACTACAGACCCATGGTCTGCTACCCAACATCCTTTTCCACATAAAACAAGAATGACAATGTGAACCAAACACCTGCCAAGAGAAAACCTCAAATGCAGAGGAACCCCTCCCACGTTTTTCTTTATAGATGAAAACTCAATCTGTATAAAAAACCTCCTATACAAATCCCACTCAAGAGACACTAATCAGAGTAGGCGATGGATGATGGAGCCCTTTAAAAATCACGGTCCCTTGTAAAAACCATAACATAAAAGCATATCTAGCTTTTGATATAAGCAAAAGGAAAACAACTAGTAACCATGGATGGATCGGGGGTAAGCATGCCACCTTTCTTTTCAACAGAACACAACCATCCAAAGGAAAGAAAAGATTCTGGAACATGACGAAAGACACATGCAAGGGTTGTAGCATAGCAGGAAAAAAAAAAACACAGAGGCCGAAAACTATACCTGCAGATTTTGCTTGCAAACATGGAAAACAAAACGGTGGGCATGCAGTCCCTCACAACAAAAAAACAACAAAAACGCAGCTCTTAACAGTAATAGGTCTCTAGACTCAAAGTTCTGGATGTAACAATGAGAAAGCATGTAACTTTGCTGCTAATGGAAAACTAACGTCCCGAAACAGAAGTAGAAACAGATTTTTAAGGGAAAAACAAAAAAAACAAACCAAAATCTGTACATATGTTAAAGCAAAGGCAAGTTCAAACTCATACCTGCAGATCCTGCAGAAGATGAATACGTAGCTGATGGCAAAGCTTCCACCTTTTTGCCTCTAATGTCCCGAAGCAAGCCTTCCTCTTTTCCTGCCGTTGGGAGCTTTTCGAAGACCTCTTAGAGTGTTTGTCAGCCCCGGTTCGACAGATTAGGATAGACTCAAGGTAATCCGCTCCTGCTCTCAATGATTTTCGGCTTCTCTAACCTCAGCTAGTGTAGTTCTATCTTTCTTTTTCTCTTCTTTGTCCTCTCTGTTTTAAGCTTGTTCCCTCTCTTTAACTCTCCTTTTCTTTTCCTCTTTCTTTTTTTTCTTCCCCCTTCGTTTTACCAAGCAATCTCATATATAGGCCTGAACTGGAGACCACCCTCACATTCTCTCATCTCCACCGTCTCTGTTAGGGAAACAATCCCAGCCCTTAGATGATGATGAGGCTCCTCTTTGCGTCTTGTTTCACAGCTGGCACAGTAAGGTGCAAAACGGTTTCCTTGGACTGGATCTATTGAGTTGCAGCTGTACATTTTTGCATGAAAAGGGGGGTTGTGTTGTTTATGCCAGGTTGCAGAGGGTGCAAGGACGAGAGGTTTTCAAAAATTAGCAGGCAACGGTTGCAGAGGGACGGTACCGTTCTGAACAATGCACATAAACAGTGCCATAGGGGCTGTTTCAAAACGGTGCCGCTGCTTTTCTCAGCTGAAGAAAGAAAAGAATAAATGCGAAGTAACGGTGCCGTTGCTTTTCTCAGCTGAAGAAAGAAAAGAATAAATGCGAAGTAATGTATGACGGCGTCGTTTGTATTGCTGAAAAAAGAATACAGCAGCAGCCACGTAATTCATGGTGGCAGATTTTTCTGTCTTTTGCTGATCGTATCCTTCTTTTTTTTTTTTTTTTTTTTTTTTTTTTGCGGCAGAAATTTGCAAAATTTCTGCGGTAGAATTTTCACTTCCTCATTCGATATTCAAATATGAATATTTTGAGCTCTTAATATTGAAATCATGTGATTCAAAAACCAAAATTCATCTATACGTGTAGGATTACAACTTTCATGAAGGGTTCAAAGTGAGATAAAATTCTTTTACAGAACAAAATTGAGTCGCAATCTGGTTGGTAAAAAACATGGTCTAATCTTATTCAAAAACTGATGAATGCCGAGCATCCCAATATGACTAAGAGTCTGCCATAAAAATAGCGAGCCCTAGGACCCAATAAAAGTGTAGATCAATTTTTCAACATGTCATGAGTGACAAAAATATAGCCGGGATGGTTGGATATTGCATGGAACTAGATCAGAATCAAAGCCTAAGTTGGAACAAAAAGTTGCGACAATGGCAAAGCCAGTTTTTTTAGTGCAGCTTCTGAGAGATTTATCCAACCTTAGAAACCAGATAGAAAAGGAACAAATTTATCATTTTAAAGACTCCTAATTAGCCTAAGAATCCTGACAATTTCGACAGCAAAGAGGAAGGATAAGGAGAGCAGATGCCAGCTGAAACATGGTCTGAAAAACATTTTCTTTTCCTTTGTTTTTGTCAATCTCCCAACAACCTTGAACTAAAAGTCTTCAATTTAAAGGGGATATACACCATCTTCATTAACCATGCATTTCTCTTCGGCGACCCGAAACCTCACTCCTGCCTTGCGAAGCATGACGGCGCTATATTTCAGCTTGATATTAAGGAAAACAAAACCTCTCTCAATGACTCCAACCAGCATTAAATTCCTAAGTAAATCTGAAAGCCCATACTTTCCCAAATGAAAGGTAGCAAGACGAAGAAAAGGAATGCTTGGAAACACTTTGCGAGCGCTAATGACCTCGTCATATATTTCCTGAATAATGAAGAAAGGTAGTTGGTTTTCAAGTAGCTTCAAGTCTTCTTTTATGTCGGACATCATTCAAGGCTCTAAATTCTTAGGACCATCTTCAAAATCATCTGACTCCCTTATAAACTCAATAATGAAGACGGCATCCAGCAGGATCATCTCTATGAAATCCATGCTCCCAATTTCGTCGAAGTTCTTTGAATAATAATGTCAAATATTATTTTCGTTATTCCGAATAAAAAATGTATTTTGCTAATTGAAATGGTCGACCATTTGAACTTATTCTAACCAGTAGACTGGTTCCTTTTTATTTTCAAAACCAAAATCTAATTTATTTTCAACACCTCTTAAACTTGATTTCTTCATAACTCCCAACATATCTCTTATCTTGATAAAAACATCATATTTGAGTGACTTTGTGAATATATATGTGATTTGGTTTTGTGTCTTTACATTCTTGACTTTAACTTTCTTGTTTGCAATGTAATCTTGTAGATAATGAAATCTTCTGTCAATATGCTTTCTTTTATCATGAAATACCGGATTTCTCGCTTGATTGAAGTCTCTAAATATCTTTGGATTATTTCTTGTAAAGATCAAATCATCAACATACAAACATATAATAAGAGTATCATTACTTTTTTTTATCTTCACATAATACAATAAGAGTATCATTACTTTTTTTTATCTTCACATAGATAGCATATTTATAAGGGCATTTAATAACAAGTCCATTCTTTTAAAAAAAGCCATCCCAAGGGGCTTGCTTCAATCCATACAAGGTGTTTTTCAAATTTAATGTAAACTCTCGATTAAATTCTTTATGAAATGTTAAAAATTTTAACCTGAAAATAAAATGAGTTAAATTAAAATTGAGGGAATTAAAACTTAATGCCAAGGGAAAAATTGAAATGAAATGATAAGAGGAGAAATCAATTAGAAAATCATGGAGGGGGGGATTGAGAATTAAATGAAAAGATGGGGTTAATTTCATTGTGAATTGAGACCTTGAGAATGGTTGTAGAACTTAGAGATGAGAATCGTTGTGATTGATTGATTTTGCATATAAAGGGTAAATTAATGGAAAATATACATTTTTATCTCATTACACTACTATTGTTAGTGTGAATTATGATAAATGTTTGTGATGAATTGGAAGTATATACGACTATGCTAATATTGTGGAATGTAAATTTGGTATGGATTTCTACCATAAGCATGTTTTTTTTCGGTTTATTGTAAAGCCATAGAAAGGAAAACTGGACAGCCTTGTCTTTTAAAGTATAAAGGAGATTAGGGCATGAAAATGATAAAATTTAAGATATTTTTCTTCATAGGAGTTATAACACGAGGTGTTAGTTTTCTAGCGGGACTGACATTGTTTAATTTGGAACTCTAAAAATCCAAATATAGATCAAAATTTGAGGGGAGGTCAAGCTCAAAAATTGTAATGGACAATTTCAAATCTTAGCTTTCATGAGAAACAAGTCATGCCCAAAACTAAATTTTTATAACTTTAGTTACAATTATAATAAGAAATTGTGTTTTAAATGGTTAAGATAGATTGATCGAGGTTGGCTAACGTTTATTTTTGTTTAAGAGTTGTCGTAATATTAGAACTAAATTGTTAAGATAGTAAGAGTGAAATGAAATATAATGATGTATACATGTTGGTACAGGAGAGGTCTTAAGAGTTGTGCAGCAACAGAGGGACATGCCAAGAGCTTCAACAGTAGGTTGGTGTTTAACACTTTAATTTTTTTATTTATCAAGTTTTTAAAAGTAAATCAATTATCGATGTAGAATTTTAATTCATGTTGATAAATTGAAGATAAAGAGTTAGCTTTCTGGTAATGGGACTAGTGCTCACTAATAAGCAAAGGAACTAGCTTCCTCATTTTTATAATTACTATTTGATTTTCCCTTATCATTTTTTAAATTAAAGTTTTTTATCTATCAATTTGGTCCCCATTCTTTTGATTGTTACTTATTTTATTTGAAATAATTTATGAAATGTTAATTATTATTATTTTAATTTCTTCATCTTTCAATTTTTTTATTTTTTTAGATTTGATCTCTATTATTTTGATTATTATTTATTTTATTTGAGATAATTTATGAAATTATATTTTTTTCAATTTTATTCTCATTCAACTTTTTAATTTGTAAGATTTTTTCCTCATTATTTTAATAAATTTGATAAAAATAAAATATTAATAAGTTATTTTTTAGCTTATTTTCCATGACATAACGATGTTCTTTCATGCATGGTTATAAAGGCCAGGTTCAAGATCAAGTTGTGGGTAGGTGAAGCTAGTTTTTTTATCCATATTCTTTCATGCATGGTTATAGGGCTGGTTTAAGGTCCAAGTTATAGTTTGATAGATTAATTTAAATTAATTTATTAATGAAATAATATTAATTATATTATATTGAACATAAAAAATTAAAATCAATTTTTTTTAAGTTTAACAATTTAGATTTTATTTGAGTTTAATCGGGTTAATTTTTAATTTAATTTCAAAATAAATCTCGCTCAAATCTAAACTTGGATAATTGGATATCAAATCAACCTGGAAGTGAATATTAATAATTATGCTTTTATGTCTTTTAACAAGTTTGCAAAAAGTAATGTTCTCATTGAGCAAAAGTTACTACATCAAGAAAGGGGTGTTTGAGATAGTGAAACGGTTGCTTTTCAAAGTGTTTTTAACTTAAAAATATATTATAATATTAATTGTTTTTAAATTATTTTTGATATTAACATATCAAAACAATCCAATATCACAAAAAATTATTTTAAAAATAATTGTTTTGAAAACAACTTCAGTTGAAACACCTCAAACACCCTCGAAATAAGAAATTCGGATGTGCACATACCTGTTGACTTTTTGTTCATTGATTAAAAATTACATTTCACTGTGAGTTTTTTTAGTGCTATTATTATCTTGATATTTTTATCGTATTTTTTTTAATTGTAAATATATTAAAATAATATATATATTTTTTTATTTTTGTAATATCAGTATATTAAAATCATTTAGAAATACTTCAAAATAATTTGAATAATAATTTTAAAAATCTAGATTATAACACAAAAACAATAACTCATTTTTTCTAGTTCATTTTTCAGCTTATTTTCCATGTCATAACCAAATACTGGAAAATATTACCAAATAGTTTTCCAACTTATTTTCTATTACACTATCAAATATCAAAAAATATTTTTTCAAAATTCACTTTTAAAAAAAAAAAACTACTTTCGAGCCTTACAACAATACAACAAGAATTTGATACGGTGTTATTAGTTCAGAACTACACAAACCCAAAATGAAACGGCAATCTAAACAATAACAGTCCAGCCCATCATTACGAAGGGATAATAAAACTAAACAAGATAAAACTATACCCGGAATGCCGATTTTACGGAAGCGATAGTCTGTATCAAAGTGAGGATCAGCAGGATAGCTGCTGCAACAGTTGCCGTACCTCTCCAAACATTGGTGAAATATACAAGTTTCAAGGTTGCCTTTCTATGGTTCCAGGGGTTCTTATAGTGGTCATTCATCTTCTGACAGATATCATCGTAACAAGTGGAAGTTTCGCCAATATTTTCGTTAAGCTTGTTAATCATATTTGAAAGTGCGGCATCGTCACCTAGCCAGTGGAGAATGATTCCCTTTTCAACTAGCAAACCCACGTCTTCTGCACTGTTGATAAGATGGTCCAGAAACTTAATATAACTGCATATGTAAGCTTCAAACGGTTTGTGGCACTGCTCCAAGGCCATGATATTTCGTACAACACGTTCGAAGCTGTAATCAACTTCCAGGAGTGGTATTTTCAACACTCCTTTCTCAAATTTTATGTTGACCAAGCATTTGTCTTGGGTGACCTGAAACTTCACTCCTGCCTTGCGAAGCATGACGGCGCTATATTTCAGCTTGATATTACGGAAAGTAAAACGTCTCTTGATGACTCCATCTAGCTTTAAATTCCTAAGTAAATCAGTGAGGTGCCTGCTTCCCTCTACTTTCGGGTCGTTGTTTACCTCATCTGAACGCCCATACTTTCCCAAATGAAAGGTAGCAAGACGAAGAAAAGGAATGCTTTGTAACTCTTGGCGAGCGCGATCGACCTCGTCATATATTTCCTCAATAATGAAGAAAGGTAGTTGGTTTTCAAGTAGCATCAAGTCTTCTTTTATGTCGGACATCATCCAAGGCTCTAAATTCTTAGGACCATCTTCAGAAACATTTGACTCCCTTATAAACTCAATAATGAAGACGGCATCCAGCAGGATCATCTCTATGAAATCCATGCTCCCAATTTTATCGAAGTTCTTTGAATAATATTGTCGGATATCCTTTTCTTTCTTCCGAATGATGTTCACAAGATCCATAATTCTCTCGTCACTCATCCTATACTCTCTAAAACATATCAATTTCTTCCTCTGCATGATCTTTAGTTTGGCATCGCCGTGGTGAAGAGGACCTATTGAAATCAGTTGTGGAGTGTAGGCTTCCGGTTTTACGTTTCTAAGCAAATTGGGCACCCTGTAGATACAGCACTTGGACAGGCCCTGTTGAGGTGCGCACGAATCCAACTTAATGTTAAGCCGTGTCACAATATTTCTAGTCATGTCATAATCTTCACTTGGACAGGCTCTTGCTCCTTCAAATTTGTTATTCATTCTTGCAGTACTGAGTTTAACTATTTCCGGTCTGCAGGTTCAGTGAAACAAACCAAGAATGAATGGAAGGGGGGTTATATATAGTTCAATTTTGAATTTTTTTTGAGATATATGTACTAATATAGTAATTTCTGTGTTATTGCACAAAATTAAGGCACTTTTTTATTCATGACATTTTATGTTCATGAATTTAGTCGCACCAATCATAAATACTTGAAATTTTAAAATTTCAAGTTACATCTTTTTTATTTAAATTTACATCAAAATTTTAATTTTTTTTTATATTGCGGATAAACTTTTGGATGCCATCCACTAGTGAATAACTACTCCTAATAACCAAACCATAGAGAAGAACTCGTCATCACTTGCATGTGAGTTAAAAAATACAAAAAATAAAATTTAAACCAGAGATGTCTTAACATTTTAAAGGACTCCTTATGGCTCCATTGTTGCCCATACATTTTTTTTTCTCATTTACAATCTATCAATAATCTTTATATTCTACATATAACTCAACTTTCATGTCTTTTTGACGACTCTATATCTTTCACCAATAACTCTTTTTTCTTCTTCTTTTTGCTACCTCTCTTCCACTAACTCATTTTCTTCTTCTCTATATATCCCCTCAATGTAACTCATTCTTTTCTCTCTTTTTATCACTTAAACATACAACTTTTCTTCATATCCACCTCTTCTGCTCTAACTCAATCTCTTTTAATTCCAACTAATTCTCTTTTCCTCTGTCTCCAACACTCTATTTCACTCCTCCCTCCATCCCTCTCATCTTAACACATTACCTCACCTTTTAAAAATCTACCAAGGGTTAGCATCTAGGTAATTTGAATAGAAAATTGTCATTTTCTGAATTATTTTTATTTCTTATTTGTTTTTTTTTAACTCAGAATCTTTATAATCAATCAAACATTTTATTATCAATTGTTTAATCCTTTACTAAATAGTTAATAACTATTTTCAATAAAATTATCTAATCATTATAAAAAAAAAGAAAAAGAAAAAAAAATCATTATAAAAAAACGCATGATCTAGAAGGAACATATGTTAAACGAATCATTATGGATGATGCGGTTCAATCTACCAAATTTCATCTAGTTGCATCACACAAAGGCTATTAATTTATTTATCCCAACAAATTAGTGCCAAGAGGGTTGTGTGTCGTTTTGAAGTTAAAAAACATCGATTAAGTGGTAAGTAATTAAATGTTAATAATTATTATAGAATGTAATTATATAGGAAACATTGTAGTCATATTCTTATGTGGTAATCTCCACCTTTACTATTGTATATTGCCCTACTCATATATATAGAAAGGGTTGGCTAACCTATTAGGTTAAGCCTCCTAATTATTTCTCAACTTGGTATCAGAGCCTCCTAATATTTTTCTCTCTTTGCAGCCGGCCCTAATTTTCTCCCCCATGGACTCTCCTCCTGCCGCCGTTTGCTCCAACCTCTCCCTCCACCGGTGATGCATCATCACCGGCCAGCCCTCTTCCTGCTGCTGCTCTGCCGTTCCTCTGCCTCTTATGGGAACACAATCTCCAATGGTTCCTCTATCAAACACCCACCATGTTGTGTCGTTGAAACTTACGAACACCAACTATCTTTATTGGAGAATGCAGATGAAGCCATATCTCCTTGGTCAAGGTGTTTTTCAGTTTGTTGACGGCTCCTTGCCGTGTCCTCCATCTCATATGATTGATGCTTCGGCTGATTCTTCTTCTGCCATCAGCCCCTCTTTTCTTCGTTGGAAGCAACAAGATCAACTTATTTTGAGTGCTCTTCTCTCCTCTCTTTCCGTGGATGTGCTGCATCTTGTCGTCGATTGTTCTACTTCACATTGTGTTTGGCGCACGCTTGAGAAGGCACTTGCCTCTCCATCTTAATTCTCGGATCATGCAACTACATGGCTCCTTTCAAGACCTTCGGCAAGGTGATGCATCGGTTAGTATGTATATGCAGCAAGCCAAATCGTTATTTGACGAATTGGCTGCTGCTGTGGTCGCCCAATGTCCCTTTGAAGATTTCAATCTCTATGTGTTTCGTGGACTTCGCGGTGAGTTCAAAGACTTGGTAACTAGTCTCATAACCAAGGCTGAACCGCTATCGTATGCTGATCTTCATAGCCATCTCCTTACCCATGAGTTCTGCACAAGAACTCTTTTCACTCCATGGCTGTCGGTTCATCCTCTTCAATCACTGCTGTCTTCTTCTTCTCTGCCGCAGCAGCCACCATTGCTGCCAACACCTCCGAATTCTGCTTATTATGCCATGACTAATCACAGCCGAAACAGGGGACGTTCTAGAGGTAATTGGCGCTCAAACACCAACCGATTTCAGGCCCCAAACAGAGGTCATTCCGCTGCAGATTGGAGGCAAAATCAGTGGCAGAACAGGCGCACCTCTGCTGCAGATTTTCGGCCAAATCAGGGCAGTGGTCTGGACATGTCCGCTGCCAATTATGTTCCACTCCTGGCCATTCAGCTCTTCAATGCTATCAGTTTCGCAGCAGCACACAGCAGCCCTCTGCTCACCTTGCTGTTGCGAATGATTCTGCCTGCAACGACTTGTTTCCCGACACCGGCGCGAATCAACATGTGACGCCTGATCTTGCAACTCTAACTGATTCTGCTCCTTATCTTGGTAATGATTTCTTGCATGTTGGTGATGGTAAGGCCCTTGACATATCCCATGTTGGACATACTACTTTATATTCCCCCAAACGCTTGTTACATTAACTAATGTTCTTCGTGTGCCTCACATTACCAAACGTTGTTATCTGTTCAGAAAATTCTGTCGTGATAATCATGTTTATTTTGAATTTCACGATTCTGTGTTTTATGTGAAGGATCTCGTCACCAAGGAAGTTCTTCTTTCCGGTCGGAGTCATGATGGTCTTTATGTTCTCTCCGAGTCCTCGGCTACGTCAGTTCCTCAAGCTTTTTGGTCTCCTTGCATTTCCGCGACTGCCGACTTGTGGCATCGTCGTTTAGGTCATCCAACTCCTCGCATTCTAAATTTGTTAGTTTCTAATAATAAAAATTATTTGTACGTCTAAACGATCTTTTACTCAATGTCAAGCATGTCCTTTAGGCAAGTCATCCCGTTTGTCATTACGACCGACGGGTCACAAAACTTCTACCCCCACTTGAATTAATTTTAGTGATGTTTGGGGTCCTGCTCCAATGTTTTCTTCTGATGGTTTTCGTTATTTTGTTATCTTTGTTGATGCGCACCACTAAATATATCTGGTATTATCCGCTTGTTGCGAAATCTGATGTATTTTCCACGTTTCAACGTTTTCAGACACTTGTTGAGCGTCAGTTTTCTCTTAAAAATTAAATCTGTTCAAACTGATTGGGGTGGTGAATATCGTAAATTAAATACATTTTTTCAAACAATTGGTATTCATCATCGATTAATTTGTCCTCATACTCATGAACAAAATGGCACAGTTGAACGTCGTCATGACATATTGTCGAAACTGGCCTAACCCTCTTAGGACAGTGTAATGCCCCATTGCGTTTTTGGAACTATGCTATGGAATCATCGGTCTATCTTATTTAATCGCATGCCTACTCCTGTTCTTCAAAATAAATCTCCTTTTGCGTGTCTGTTTCATCGCACTCCCTGATTATAATTTTCTACGCATTTTGGGTGTCTTTGTTTCCATTTTTACGTCCATATCATGCTCATAAATTAGATTTTCGATCTTCTCCTTGTGTGTTTTTAGGCTATAGCTCGTCTCATCTTGGTTATCCGGTGTCTTGATTTAGAGTCTGGTCGTGTCTATGTCTCCCGTCATGTTCGTTTTCATGAATGTGTCTTTCCTTTTCAAAAGTCTGAACAGGTAACAACACCCCCGGTTCCCCCCACTCCACCTACCTATCTTCCATCACTGCAACCCCTTCCTGTTTTCAGCCTCTTCCTTCCCAACTCGGCAAAAACACACAACTCACCTTTGCCCCTTGCCGCAACCCCCCAGCTTGCTCCCCTGCCCGTTGCTTTAGCCGACCCTGCCTCACCACCCCACACAGCCATACTATCACCACATGCTTGTCTTTCCAATGATTATTGTGCAGGAACAGGTTTCTGACTTGCAGGATTCAGTTGCGGCACAACCTCTCACCTCCCCGGCTTCACCTCCTGGTCTGCAACTTTGTGTTTGATCTCTCCTCTTATCCTCTTCAGCACATTCCAAGTACAGGTGTTGCTACTCCATGTCCCGCTGCTCCTAAACACCCCATGGTTCTTCGTCCGAGACAGCCCAAGACAGCGCTGATCACCACCACGGCAGCCACCCTGCTACTGCTTCCTTCAGTCGGGTATCTTCTCCTCCCTCGCATGAGCCACTTATTTTTTCCTGATGCTAACAGATATGAGGCGTGGCATAATGCTATGCGAGAGGAAATTCAGGCCTTACGCGCAAACAGAACATGGACTTTAGTGCCATTTCATCCGTCCATGAATGTTGTTGGTAGCCGATGGGTCTACAAAAATTAAACGCAAATCTGATGGTAGCATTGAGAGGTATAAGGCGCGCCTGGTTGCTTAGGGGCTTCACTCAGCAAGAAGGTATTGATTTACTCAAAACTTTTAGTCCTGTTATCAAACAAGGCAACAGTCCGCTTAGTGTTTCTCCATTGCAGTTTCGAGTGGTTGGGAAAATTCATCAGCTTGACATTCATAATGCATTTCTAAATGGACGTCCTTGATGAAGAGGTTTACATGAAACAACCTCCAGGTTTTGTTGATTCTGCACTCCCAGGTCATGTATGTCGATTGCATAAATCTCTATATGGGTTTAAAAACAGGCTCCGCGGGCTTGGTACACTCGTCTGAATGATTTTCTATATCCATTGGTTTCCGTGCTTCTAAAGTGGATACCTCATTGTTTATCTTCTCGGTTGGTAGTGACATTTTGTTATCTTTTGGTTTATGTTGATGATATTTCTGCTTACGGTAATAATGGAACTCTGCTACAACGACTCATTCAGCTACTGAGCTCTGAATTTAAAACTTCGGGATTTGGGTGATGTTCATTATTTCTTGGGTATTGAAGTGCAGTGTACTAGTCTGGGACTTATGCTTTGTCAACATAAATATACACTTGATATCCTCACACGAGCTGGTATGTTATCCTGTAAACCAGTTGATACTCCTATTTCGGCATCCAAAGCCACCATTATGCCGGATCCATTGTTTTCTGATGCTACTCGTTTTCGGCAACTTGTTGGTGCTCTCCAATATCTCACTTTCACACGCCCGGATATTTGCTTTGCTGTTAACCGGGTCTGTCAATTTATTGCATGCTCCTACAGAATCTCATTGGGCTGTCGTGAAACGCATCTTGCGTTATCTCCGTGGTACGGCATCACATGGTTTACATATTACTCGCAGCTCTTCCTTTGCTTTAACACGGTTTTACAGATGCAGATTGGGCAGGTAGTATTGAGGATAGAAAGTCTACAGGTGGTTATCTTGTGTTCTTTGGTCAGACGCCAATTTCATGGAAATCGAGTAAGCAACGCACTGTTGCTCGTTCTTCGACGGAAGCTGAGTACAAAGCCTTAGCCGATGGCACGGCTGAAGTTATCTGGCTTCAGTACTTGTTAACGGATCTTCAGATTCCGACTCATTCTGCTCCTATTATCTGGGTGTGACAACCTTGGTGCCACGTATTTGTCCGCAAACCCTATATTTCCATGCTCGCACAAAACATATTGAGATTGATTATCATTTTGTCCGAGATAGAGTTGCGAAGAAGGAGATTCAGATTCGTTTTATTTTCCTCTCAGGATCAACTTGCCGATGTTCTTCACTAAGCCACTTCCTGCTGCTTCATTTACTACTTTTAAATTCAAGCTTCGGGTTGATCCTCCACCCTCAGCTTGAGGGGGCGTATTATAGAAATGTAATTATATAGGAAATATTGTAGTCATATTCTTATGTGGTAATCTCCACCTTTACTATTGTATATTGCCCTACTCATATATATAGAAAGGGTTGGCTAACCTATTAGGTTTAAGCCTCCTAATTTATTTCTCAACTCTGTTTGGTCCACAAATGTTCCAGCATCATCAATGACCAATTGCGCGGCTCAGCTCCAGGATTCAGGAAACTTGGTCTTGGTTCAACAGGATAGCAAAAGGGTCTTGTGGCAGAGTTTGATCATGGTACAGATACTATGCTTCCTGGTAAAAGATTGGGCTGGACCTGAAAATCGGTTTGATCTCTGTCATCTTGGAAGTCAAAGATGACCCGGGAACCGGAACTTTGTCCTTGGTATTGACCCAAGTGGGTTTCCCCAGTTGTTCCTATACAAGGGTCAAAACCCGAAGGTGGCGTGGCGGACCGTGGACTGGACTAAGATGGAGCGGAAGTACCCAAAATGGCCACTACCTACATCTTGAATGTTACTTTCGTTAGCAGTGCTGATGAGTATGGTATTCCTATATAATAATCCCTCCTTCATTTCAAGAAATGATTGCTGAACGAATCAGGAGTAGGGCAACGGCTGACATTTAGAACGATCGTGATCGACAATGGTTCGAAATTTGGTCTCCCCAAAAGAACCATGTGACACCTATGGCCAATGTGGTCCAAATAGTAACTGTGACCCTATCAAGCAAATAATTTCATATGCAAATGTCTACCCGGATTCGAACCCAAAGTCATCCCAAGAATGGTACCTGAGAGACGGGTCAGGAGGTTGTGTCAGGAAAACCTAACGTGTCCACGTGTCGCGGCGGAGAAGGTTCGTCAAGTTGGCTCGATGAAGGTGCCGGATACATCAATGGCGAGTGCGAACATGAATTTGAGATTGAAAGAATTGAGCAAGAGTGCTTGAGGAATTGTTCTTGTAGCTTATTGGTGCTGACGAAAGAGGACTTGGGTGCCTGAGATGGTTCATGGTGATCTGGTGGATGTTTTCAGATGTGGGGCAAGATATTTGTGTGGATCTCGGTAACATGTCTAATTCTACTACTAATTGTTTACTTTTCCTTTGTCACTTGCTATGCCACACGTTTTGATTCTTGAAGAAATCTCATAGACCTGATAAATCACAAGTAATCATTTTGGCTTATAATTTATTAGAAGTAATTGACTAATTGTAAAAATGATTCCATTAAGCTTAAGTGCACAATAAACTAGGATTGATGGCATAGATTTCAAATGTTTCTCCAATTATTGAAAGATAGCTTCCTGAGCAATGTTTTTTTATTAATCAGCACGTAATTTATGAATAAATGTTGATTAGGCCGGTAGGTCAATAAATGTGTTGATTGTTTTGATTAAGTGATCATATTATTATTTACTAGCTATAATGAATCGAGTAGTTTCTGTCAACACATGCCTATATGCTTGCTCATAGAAATGATAAAAAACATTTTTTAACTTTCCTTCTAAGAATATATATTAAAAAATAAAAAATTGATACTAAAACCTACACAGTAAATCCATGCTAATCATTACTTTTTTTTTCTCTTTGGCCAAATTAACTACCAATTTCTTAAATTTTGTCTGGAGAAACACAGTTGAAAGATGGAGGCCAAATAAAATAAGAAAAAATTACATGTTTGGATTGAAACTCGCACAAGATTCTTGGAAAACAACCAAAAAAAAAGTTGTTTGTTAGTTACATTTCAACCACTAAAAAGATGGATTTTTATATCAACGGACTTTTATTAGACTATGTAGAGTTTTATTTATATTTGTATTTTTCCCTTATTTTACTTAAAGCAAGTAGATTGGGGACATAATTTTTTCTTTCACTAATTTTGTATTTTTTGACAAGCTTTTCCGCAGTCTATTAATTTATAGGGATCCATTATTTTTTAAGTGAAAATCGGTAAATTATATTTTTAAGAAAAAAGAAAACTCCAGCTTGATATTTCAAGTATTTGTTTGTGAAACTCTTGTAAAAAAAAATAACTTTATTTTTCTAGCCATATCAATAACTAGATTTTGAAATTTTCAAATGACCGTGTCATTTATTTTATTTCAAATAAAAATGGTTGGATGCTAAAATCTTTCTATAGGATTTTTTAAAGAAGATTAGACAGAAAATCTCTAAGAATCTCTGATCAGTTCCTCTCTTTCTCTACTAGTAAACATGTTTTCCTAAGTTTTTCCTCAATTTCTCAACAAAATCCTAACAAAAGGCCATTCAAAAAGTTATATGTTTAGAGAGCAAAAGTTTTTTTAAGAAAAAAATTAGTTCAATTGGTATTTGTTTTTTTTTTTCACTAGAGCCTTTTATAATTTAGATATATTTTCTATTTCCACACCCTTTTCTTCCTTGACACTGTTGTAACCCATTTTTGGGTCCCCGCAAAAAAAATAAAATAAATAGCCAAAGAAGGCTAGAAAAAGGACAAGAGGCAGAAGCGCTCGGAAAATGATCAGAAAATTGGTCAAGGAGTATAAAGATACAAAGATTGGGATTTTTGACAATAATATTCTTGAAGGATGAGAACCCTATTGAGAAGGAAATTTTGAATTTTGAGGAGGGGGGAAAAGCCCAAAATTGGATTTTTATGGGTTTAATTGGATTTTTTTATTTGGATTTATAGAGGGATTTGATTTGCAAGAAAAATTGATTTTTTTAAGTCAATTTGGGCTTTAATTTGGAGAAATTAAAGTTTCCTGGGCCAAATTATATTTTTAGGAATTTATTAAGGGTCAAATCAGGGGTTTAATTGCATAAATATTGAAGTTTAATGGCCAATTAGGGGTTAATTAAGAAAATCCGAAACCAGGGACCAAATTGGAAAAGGCGCAAATGGAGGGACTGCAATTTGGATTCGGTTGAGGGGCCTAATTGAAGAAATTGGAAAGTTTATTGAATCAATTGAGGGCTCAAATTGCATAATTTAGAGGCCAAGGACCAAAGTGGAAAAAGGCGGCCAACTTGGCGACAAGACCGAAATTGTCAGGCGGGGACCGAATTTGAAAGGAACAAAAAATAATTGATTGTGAACGTTGGCGCATTTCTGGCCAAATTTAAATGAAACGGCGCGTTTTCTCCAAAACGACGCCGTTTCATATATAAAAAAAAAAAAAAAAAAAAAAAAGACTAGAACGGTGTCCGTTTTGAACGACACTGTTTCATCTTCTTCTTCCCCCCCGGTTTACCAGCAACAGAAGATGGAAAACCGGGGTTTTTTGAAAACCTCCCCGCCTCTCTCTCCTCACGTGCCCCCACGCCCCACACTTTGGGACCACCGAAGCGAATGGCCGACCAAGCCGTTGCGCCACCGATGAAGGCCTTGGCAGCTAAACCATTGGTTCCCCCATGCCCCCGTTCTGCCTATAAATATAGAAGAAGCAAACCGAGTGAGAAAAAAAAAACCGAGAGGAGGACCGGGAGTGAGAAAAAAAAAAGGAAAGGCCCCGAAAGAGAGAGAAGAACAGAAACAAAAACCGAGAGAAGGAAACCGAACCAAAAAAAAACCCAAAAAACGAAAGCAAACAGCCACTAAAAAAAAAAAAAAAAAAAGCAAACACCGGAGAGGGGGAGGAGTGCCGGAAGAATTTTTAGCCGTGAGGAACAGGAGGGTCAGCCCGGAGCCGCCGTCCACGAGCCACGCACCGCCAGCAAACCACCGTCTCCAGCCCCGCCAGGTACGCCTCCTCCCCTGCACTTTTTTTTTTTCTTCTGCTGTAGGTTTCGTCTCCTGCATGCAGAATTGTTCTGCATGCAGGGGACGGGGGGAAAATTAATTCCCCCCGTTCTGTTTTCTCTTCTGGGCCAGATGGGGTTCTGGCCCAGAAGCATGTATATGGGCCAGAAGGATCTGGCCCAACCTGGCGGTCTGGGCCGAGGCCCAGAACAAGTTAATTTTTTCCTTGCCGGGTCCCCATTGGGCCGAGATCGGCCCATTCGCTTTTCTTGGGCCGAGAATCGGCCCAGTCACTTTTCTTGGGCCCGATACCGGCCCAACGTGACTTTTGGGGCTGGAGTCCGGCCCAATTAAGTTGGGCCGGCCCAGCCCCTTAATAATTAATATTATAATATTGTGTATATGTTATATATATAAAATATTTATAAAAAAATGCATGAAAAAAATGTTGTTATTTTCCTTTCATATATATATATATATATATATATTTTAGGGGGTTTGTATTTTTGTTTTTATAAATGGAAAAAATCAGTATTTGAAATATCTGATTTAGTCGAGACACCTGAAATTTTCAAAGATTTGCTTTCAAAAAAAATTCTAAAAAAAAAAATATTTATTGATTTTTTTCGTATCTTTTTAAAAAATGACTTAATATTAGTTTTTTTTTATGCTGTGGAGATACAAATTCAGTATTTAAAAACACCTGATTTCGTCAAAAAAAAAAAAAAATATTTTCTTGCGTGTTGCATACGGCCAATACACTAACATGTTTTGAATGTTCTTTTTATATATAAAAAAAAATATTGGAAGTTTTTTAAAAATGTGTTTTCGCATGGATTTCTTAAACACAAAAATCATTTTCTTGCATTTGTGGATTTTACAACCTGTTTGTAAAACTCCAAAGGGTATTGGCCAATATTCCAAAAAACTATAAAAATCTTATTTTGGGAGGAGAAGTTGTGGTTATTGTTCACCGCTAATGTTTGGATGAAGAAATCCTTAAAAGGACGAACATCCAAAATATTATCGGGAGTAATAAATCAACGCACATGTTTGAAAGAAAGCTTTGGTTGCGATCGAGAACATTTCAAAAATTATTTTTTTCTCCACGGTTTACGAGTCGTGAAAAGTAATTGTTTGTTTAGGAATTGTGAAATTTTCTTCGTTTTTTTTTTTATTCTCTTTTCCTTGCGATTTACGAGTTGACGGGATTAGAAAACACCAACACCATAGACTATAGAGCAAACCAAACACCAAGCAGCTTACCTTAGGTAGGGCGTATTAGGGGTGCTAGTACCTTCCCTTTACGCAACCAGTCCCTTGCCTTAGAATCTCTGAAAGACCAGTTAGGGTTCCTAGTGACCAAATACTAGGTGGCGACTCCAAAGAACCAAATCCTTAGAACACAATGAAAAATCGCCAGCCGATGTCGTGCCTTTATAAATTTTTTTTGTGGGGTGTGACAGAATGGCGACTCCACTGGGGATGTTAGGACTAAGCTTGATTTGTTTGTTTGTTTATGTTATGTGTTATTGGTTTTTGTTTTCTTATAATGTTTTGTTTAAAAGCTTTAGCATATATCTTTACATTCTATCATACATGCCATAGTCATGCATCACTTTATTATTATTATTATGTTTTGGAGGGCACACACATGTAACTCTAAGTTTAAGTGGGGGACTAGCAGCTTGCCTTATGACTTGAGTCAAGGCTTAAGTTTGTGTAAACCCCAACTCTTTGCTGAGTGTTTAGACTGATAGTGATTGGTACACGTGCCATCCCACTATCTGCTGGACCTCCATATCGCCTTTACGAGGGTGATCACTGGAACAGCAAGAGACCCTCTTTTAGAAGACCTAGTAGTAAACCTACCCTATGTCTCACGTAAAAGAACTAGAACCTATCCTTAGGGTGTATGTTCCGATATAAATCTTTTGCATCGAAACAAGACTAACCCCCCATGCATTTTGAATTGCAGGATTTGTGAACGAAATGACCATCACCAAATCTTCCATAGAGTATGGAAAGAATTCTGAAACTGTCACAATTGATTGAAGGAGACTGCCTTAGAAGCGATGCTAAGAAGATGTCGCCAATCAAGAACCTGAATTGCATATTGAAATGAGGTGAACAAGTTAACGACTCATTTTCAGAATGTGGATAAAGATGCATTTTTTTAGGAAATACGGACGTTTGATGGAAATCGCAAAAGGTAGAAGTTTTAAGCCCAGCTGTGCGAGCCTTAGTTCATTTTTGGGATCCAGAATACCGATGTTTCTCCTTTGGAAGCATAGGACTTGTGCCCCACGATTGAGGAATATGGATTGTTGACCGAGTTTTCCGAAATGACCTGTATCGGATTTATTCTCCTTTGAGATCCGACAAGATCATCCCTAAGCTGTCAAAACTGCTCAGAATCTCCAACTTGGAAAAGTTTATGGAAAAGAATGGCACCGGTTTGAAATGGAGGATGCTAGAGTTGGAAAAGGAGTCAGAAGTAGAAAAATTGATTGCCTTAGGTATATTTGGCCTTGTGTTGTTCCCAAGTCAGACTGGTTTAGTAAGCTTGGAGGCCGCCGCTGCTTATGTGGAGTATGAGAACACACAGATCAATCCAGTGGTTGCTATCTTAGCCGAAACATTTTTGACACTTAACCATTGTAGAAAAGCTGGAAAAGGAGCAATGAGATGCTGCACGCAACTGTTGTATATTTGGATGGTGAGCCATATCGAAACAAAGAAACCTATCTTCAATAATTTTTGGTGGTTCACTCAAAAACCCCTAAAGATTGTGGAAGAAGAAGAATGGGGAGATCTAGACAACCAGGGTTGGGGTTGATAAATTGGAAGGATTTACCTAATAGCGATTTTAAATGGAGAGCACCATGGGTAACAACAACGAAGGTCCTAATGAGTTGTGGACAAAGGCATTGGGTACCATTGGTGGGGATTACGGGTTATATGAGTTATGCTCCGACTTTAGTGGTAAGACAATTTGGGGGCATACAGTTTGTTCCCAGAACTATGGGAATTGCTCAATTCTTTGGTCTATTCAAAGATCCCATGGCAAAAGAAGTTTTGGAGATCATCAAACAAGATTGGAAGCATCTAGTGTTGGTGGAAATAGAAGGTTTGAGAGATCCAAGTGTGAGCGAAGGATATATAAAATGGAGAGCCTCAGCTGCTTCAGCCATGCCTTGCGCTATAGAGGAGCCTATTAAGGGAAAAGAGGTTAATATTGAAGATGATTTAGCTGCTTCAGCCATGCCTCGTGTAGAAGTCAAATCTCCTCAAACCATAGAGGAACCCCTCAAAAGAAAGAGGGTTAACGGTGAATTGAGAAGGCAAGTGGACAAACTAAGAATAGAGTTGAGCAAAGAGCAGAAAGGACAAGGCGATGTTGGAAAGGAATGATGCTAGAAGAGGATAAAAGGGAGAACATTTCTAGATGAGCAAATACAGTCTAGAGATGCGAAAATAACCAAGCTTGAGTTAAAGTTGGTTGAGGAGAAGATTGCTAGGGAAGGAGTGAGAAAGGAGCTTAAAGGGTTGAGTTTGGATTGGATGCAAAGTTGTTCTGAACTTGAAGCAATGGAGATGGACTTTAGCGATTGCCAAGAAAGTGCAAAATATTACCAAGAAAAATTTGTGCAAGTGCAATTCGAACTAATGGATAGGATTAGGAGGTATAAGGATTTGAATAAGAAATATATAGAGTTGGAAAGCAAAAGGGGAGATTCGAGGATGATAAAGCGGAGTTAGCAGCCAAGAGGAGTGAGATAAAAGTTGCAAGGATAAAGCTCGACAAAAGAACGCGAAAAGTCGAAGTATTTGGACGAGAAGCTAGTAGCAACGGAAAAGCACAAGGATCGAATCGACGCCAACAACATTGCTTTGAACAGAACAAACATGTTGCTCATAGAAAAAATGACCAAAACGATGAGCAAATGGACGAAGCTGCTGCACATGCTCGAATTATTAGAATCAATGCACAGAATGTGGGAGGAGACATCATTCGCTATCGCCGAAGCCTAGCCGAAACCGATGCCTTTTTTAGGGAAGATTGAGAACCGCGGCTTTGCTTTCTTACCTTTGGCTAAGGAGTTTATGGAGGAAAGAGATTAGCATGTTGTATTTTTTTTTTAAAATGTATTTTATCCAAGCATTAATGAAAAGGGCGTTGACCCATCTTCTCTTATGCAAAATCTGTCTCTTTGGTGAACATGATTCTAGCAAAACGACTCGAAAGGCAGAACTTCTATCAAAGCAATGTGACAAGAGAATGCTTATAATGGGATGGTTATTTTTCGTTCACAATAAAACATGCATGCATCCATCACAATCATACATTTTCTCATACATCTATGCATGCATCTCCAGATCGTGAAACATAGGTCCCACATCCAGAGTCCACCAAACCCGGTCCAGATCAAGAATGGAAAACGAAGAAAGAGCTCAGTTAGAGTCACACTACCAGACCGAGTTGGAATCCGTGAAAAATGAAGTTTCCCGGTTGACCAATCTGCTTGAGCAACTTTTAAAAGTCAAGAATGGGAGGGAACATCTACCCAACCACCTATAGGAGCACCGTCGGCCCCTGTCCCGGGGAGTATCTCAGAATATGGGGGCAGATTCAGCAACGGGGCAGCACTTTACACCTGTTATTCCCATTCAGCCCCTCAAGCTCATATCACTGTAGATTTAACAGCCGAGGGGCCTTCCGATAATAGGTCCACGGGTTTTGTGAATGATGACAAGATATCAGCATTAGAAGAAAGGTTAAGAGCAGTCGAGGGAAATGATTGGTTTGACCCCCTGCGAACGTCGGAAATATGCTTGGTACCTAACCTCACGGTACCAAAAGATTTTAGGATACCAGAGTTTAAAGGTATACTGGGTTGGAATGCCCAAACACTCACCTTCGATCTTATTGCAACAAGATGGCTGAAGTAATTCATGACGATAAGTTAATGATCTACTTTTTCCAAGACAGTCTATCGGGATCTGCGCTAAGTTGGTACATGAGGCCTGGATAATGTCAAGATTAAGAAATGGAAGGACTTTAGTGGAGGCTTTCCTAAAGCAATACAAGTTCAATTTGGAAATTGCTCCAGATCGAACGAGCCTCATGTCGATGGAAAAGAGAAGCCAAGAGTCAGTGAGGGCTTATGCACAAAGATGGAGGGACGAGGCCACGCACGTGCAACCCCCTTTGATAGAAACGGAGATGGTGACTTTGTTCGCCAATACATTCAAGGCACCTTACTATGAGCATTTAATGGGTAGCTCATCTCAACATTTCTATGATGTTGTACGTGTGGCGGAAAGAATCGAGCAAGGAATTAAAGCAGGGCGCATAGCGGAGCCTTTAGAGAAGAAAGGTTTTATGGGAAGGAAAAGAGCAAGGGGACGTTAACAATTTGGAAGGCGGATATAAAGGCAAGAAAGTAAATTTCCACAGCCCACAAGCACCTACCTCTCAATCCCACGCATAAACTTTAACCAATCTTTTTCACCTAACCGAAACAAATAACCAACCAAACTATCAAAATCACTACCAAAGGACCCCACTCAGGATACACCTCAGAACAATTGCCACCATTACCCATGCCTTTGAAGGACATGTATGCCAAACTTTTAAGCATTGGGCAAGTAGCTCCTATCCCTACACTACCGCTACAACCACCATTCCCAATTTGGTACAAGCCCGATTTGACTTGCGAGTACCACGGGGGTAATCCTGGGCATGGGATTGAAACCTGCTATGCATTCAAGAAGAGGTTATTGGAGCTTATTAAGTTAGGATGGGTATCCTTCGAAGACAAGCCCAATGTTAATTCAAACCCATTGCCTAAACATGTTCCAAACAGTGGCGGAATAGGCATGATCGAAGTGGGAAATCAATGCAAGGTGTTGAAGGTGCCGATGAAAAGGTTGTACGACATGTTAGTCCAATCAGGATTTCTAGCGGTAAAGGTGGTAAGCCAATTGGAGAGAGGTGACTACTGTGAGTTCCATGGAAGAGAGGGACATCACATTGAGGATTGCACCGAGTTTTGTGAAAAGATTGCTAAAATGTTGAGGATGGGACAATTGAGGATTGAACCAATGGAGAGCAGGTGTGAAGTAAGTATGATGGAAGGTCAAGATAAGATGGCAGGAGTTTGCAGGGTTCAACAGACTGCTAATGGGCCCCCAAGGCTGATCTTGGTTAAACCGTCCTGCACAAAAGAGAATCACAAGGCCATGCCGTACAATTATGGGTATGCCTCCAACGTTCGAGCTCCTCTTCCTTTGTTCCAGACGGAGATAGGTGGTTTGACCAGAAGTGGTCGTTGCTTTACGCCTGAAGAATGGAGGAAGGAAAAGGGTAAAGAAGTGGTAGATCTGGACAAAACACCAGAAGTTAATAAGCCAGTAACGGAAGAGGAGTCGAATGAATTTTTGAAGTTGATCAAGCATAGCGAATATTGCATAGTGGATCAACTAAAAAAGACTCCAGCTCGATCTCCCTTATGTCCTTGATACTCAGCTCTGAGCCGCATCGAAATGCCTTGCAAAAAGGTATTGAATGAGGCGTATGTACCCCAAGACATTGAGCATAAAACTATGGAGCATTTAGTGGGGAGGATCCATGCAACTAATTATTTCTCTACTTCACAATCTGATGAGCTTGATGCTGAAGGTACCGGACACAACAAGCCTTTATACATCACGGTTAGGTGCAAAGACTGCCTCGTAGGGAAGGTGCTCGTCGATAATGGCTCGGCCATTGAACGTATTGCCAAAGCACATTCTGGAGAAAATGCCGATTGATGAATCTCATATGAAGCCAAGTACTATGATGGCCAGAGCATATGATGGCTCACCTAGGCCAATACTTGGGACTTTAGAAGTGGAGCTATATGTGGGACCGCAAATGTTTCCCTAGTGACACTTCAGGTTATGGATATTCACCCTTCCTATAGTATGTTGTTGGGAAGACCTTGGATCCACGCAGCGGGGGCAGTAGCTTCATCATTACACCAATGTTTGAAGTACATCATGAATGGGATGTTAGTAACCGTCAGGGCTGAGGAGGCAATAGCCATGACAAAGAATGTGGCTGTGCCTTTCATCGAAGCGGAGGATTGCAAGGATAACAATATCCATGCTTTTGAGATCGTGAACGCTGACTGGGTACCAGAGAACACCGTGTTAAGAAGACCAAGGATCTCAGAAGCAGCCAGGATGGCAAGTCTATGTTTCTTGAACCGTGGGGTCCCCCGTCGATATAACCTCGCTTGCGGAATACCAGAAGGGGCTAATCCGACAAGGAAGAGAAAGGCTGATCAAAGATTTGGGCTAGGATATCAACCTAACCAAGAAGATTATCGTTGGCTGCTGATCGGGGAAGGACAAGAAGGATGGCTAGAATTAAAGGAAAGAGATCTTGAAGAAAGAACAGCTGGAAAATCCCTCCCCCTTAGCGTATCATTCCCAAGAGCTGCATACATAGTGCAACATGATAAGGGAGCTGAAAGCCT